>NC_138148.1:1659800-1749800 GCF_964199315.1 Orbicella franksi | reverse complement strand
AGAATTAAACCATGGACATTGCCTCAGTCACAACTCATTTCTTGGACACTGCCTCAGTCATAATTTGTTTCTGGCTACGGCTCTGATCAATATTCCCATTGAGACCGTTCACCTTGAGAGAGATCAAATAAATATTACCAAAGAAAACGAGTAAGGCCGAGATCAAACGTCGAACTTCACAAGAGACGAACTAAACTGAGCGAATTAAGACCATGATAAGTTCGATGTCAGTTGACTCAACTCAGTTCGTTCGTCTCGTGTGAAGTTCGACATTTGACCTGGGCGATAGAGAAGGAGGAGGAACAAATACCGATATCGCTTTAGGCGTAAAATAGCGTGCAATTGAAAATCGTATATCTTAGTCTGGGATATAAAGAGTCAAGAGGTGGACTTCTCTGATATGAAGAATAAAACTAGTATTGAAAACAAAAATTAAAAATTTAGTGTAAAGATGATGTTGGTCCCGAAGCAATTGGCTTTGTTAACTCTGGATCAGTTTTTGTTTATTCCAGTAAGCTGTTCACTTTGTTTCCAAAGCTCTTTAACTAACGCTTCATCTTTAGCCAAAGCACTGCATTCTTTCAATGCACAGTCCTTGAAGTATTCCCCAGAAACATTCTTCAGTTCCTCTGCAACTGCACAGTAGACTGATGTCTGGGAACCACCGTTGGGTGTCTTGAAAAAGAAATACATCACAAACAAGAGAACTGGCCTCAAAATCCACATTTGCAGAATCCTGAAATTTCGTATTATTTCAGTTCTTACTACTCCAGGATGAAGGGCATTGACTGTGACTCCTGATCCTGAAAGGAAATAAAAAAAATAGTTAATTTTTCAAATGATATAACACTAAAGTTTTGAAATAATTCCTTGGTTTGGGAATTCTGTGCAGTCCTGTGACAC
This sequence comes from Orbicella franksi, assembly GCF_964199315.1. Lineage (NCBI taxonomy): Eukaryota > Metazoa > Cnidaria > Anthozoa > Scleractinia > Merulinidae > Orbicella > Orbicella franksi. The sequence continues at coordinate 1,748,897 of NC_138148.1, read as the reverse complement.
ACAAGGCCCCACACAGTTGTCTAAAGGATGCAGAAGTGCCTCTCAGGAGTTATGTCATACTCCAATGTATTATCATTTTCCGATGTACAGAATTATTTTCCAGGAGGAAAACCTAAAAAACCTAACATTACAGTATCCAAGGAAGATGTAAAAATATGGTAAGGTTAAATTTTGGGAAAGTCTGCGTTGGGCCAAGTTGTCCATACCGCCAGAGCTTGTCCTGGTTTTCGTAGCTTGAAGCAACTAGGAGTAATTCTACTCCCCCCTGTATGGGATGCTATTTGATTACACTTAACTCCTAGCATTAAATTCGCCGCTACCCATTTATACGCCTGAGTGGAGAGAGGCACTGTGAGAGTAAAGTGTCTCAAGTGCCCAAGAACACAACATAATGACCTCTGTCAAGGCTTGAACACAGACTGCTTGAAACAGTTTTCAATTTGCATAAAAAACAAAGAACTTGAAAATAAATTGCCAATTTGTTGCCACTGATCACTGTACCTTTTAATCTCTTACTCATTTCAATGGTGGAGAGCAGCTGACACAATTTACTGTTGCTATAGACTTTGAACACTCCATAATCCTCCTTCTTCTGTGACAAGACTTTGTTGATATCAATTTGTGACACCTTAGCATGCTGCTGAGAGGACACGTTAACAATACGGCTGGGTGAACACGCCTTAAGCTTATCAAGAAGCAGATGAGACAATAAGAAATGACTTAGGTAATTCACTTGAATTGTGTTTTCTAGCCCGTCAACTGTTGACAAATATGGTCCAAAGTAACCAGCATTGTTTATCAAGACATCAACCCTGTCTTCTTCCTCATTAATCTCTTCAGCAAATTTCCGCACTGATTTAAATGAAGATAAGTCCAGTTTTTTGACTTCCACATTTCTATTTCCAGTGTTTTCTATGATTTCTGCTGCAGCTTGTAATCCCTTTGTGATGTTTCGGCAGCCAATGATTACCCTTGCCTTTCTCCATGCTACGATTCGTGCTGTTTCTTTGCCAATGCCAGTGTTTCCACCTGTTATCACCACAGTTTTACCTACAGAAGGCATTGCACAAGACCATTATGTGATTTACAGGATGCTCGTGACTGGCTGAGTGACAGAACTAAAGTTCCAAAAGTATTTGCTACACCCATTTACCCAGTAACTTTGGAGGGTTTCATCTTCAGTGTCACTGTTTGGTGGCCAGAGGAGGAGGAGGAGGAGGGGCATTTGACTTTTAAGCAGTGAAAATGTCACTACTGTTTTCCTATAAACACACAACTAAACTAAATTAATGGCACATGGGAAACCATCACTACTATGCACATTAAATTTAATTTCAGCCTTTAGAGTGGCTAGTTTCTGGACTTGGAAACAATCGTAAAATTTTATTGCCACTTTGGAGATCAGCATTTGCTTAGGGGTGGGGTTGTTACTTTAGAAACAAAAAGATATTATGTAATATTATTTTGCCTGCTCTGCCATCCCTCTTGTGCTCTGTTACACTGTACAGAGCTAGACTAAACAGTTTCTTTTTTTTTGGAAATACAGTCAAACCTCTCTTAAGTGGCCACCTGTTGAGCAGCCAACCCTTTTTGAGCAGCCAGTTATCAAAGTTCCGAATTCTGACAATAACAGTATAATTTATTACTGTCAGTAAATACTTCAAATAAAACCCCTATTAACCAGCCACCTCTATTTAGCACCGTATTTAGTGCTGTTGTGCTAATTGGGAACACTGTAAATAACTAGGTAAATTGCAAAATAGAACATAAACTATTAAAAGAATCACAACAGTGGTAGGAGACTGACCAGTTGGCTATTTACACAACGTAGTCAAGGAGTTGAACTTGGGACTACCAAGAACAATTCCAGATAAATGTAGAGAGAAGGATTTGAACCAGGGACCTCCAGATGAGGATTTTTACAAATTATCTTTACCCCTATTAAATGGCCACCCAAGAGTTAGTACAATGTCATTTAGCTTTGTTTTGGAAAAGGCAATGATGGATAAAAGTCAGAAATTATAGGTGACAAGTGGTAAAAACATTCAAACACACATTATCATGATTGTCTTGATGTGATTCCATGTTCACTAAGAAATTGCCCCAATGGTAAAAAAATTACGCCAACCCAAATTAAGCAGCCACCTTCCATTTTCCCAAGGGTGGCTGCTTAATAGGGTTGACTGTATGCATCATAAGAAAAAAATGTACCTGTCAACTTTGCAGAACTTGGACAGGAAGGTCCTTCAAAGTATATCTTGGTGAACACCCCAACTACAACTACGATGATCAGGGCGATGAGTAGCTGAAAAGCTCCATGTTTTTCCATTCTGGCTTGATTATAAAGATCATGGACATTGGCTAATTTGTGCAAGATATAAAACAGGTGGCTGATATGAATTATTTAATAAATAATTATTTAAGTATACAGGATTCTCATTAATTTAGGGAGTAGAGAACTAGTTTCATGAAGTAGATGGCTGACACCAATTTGAGTGTTGAAGGGAAAAGTCTCTTGGGAGTTCTTGGGGCATGCTCCCCCAGAAAATTTTGACATTGACACGCTCTGAAATGCTATTTTACACATTCTCTTGGAGATATTTCCTACAAAAATCAGTTTTGGAAAAGGTCAAACTGCCAGGAATATCAAGGGATTACAAAGAGTTTTTTCAATTTTTATACAGCGCTAGTGTAACTGAAAACATACACCACACCCTGACCCCATGTCCCCTCTTTATCTACAGCCTTGACAGTCCTGAGACAGCCAAGAGTCAGTCACATTCCAAAAAAGTGTTTTCCCTAAATTACTCTATACAACTAACTATACAACTAACACACAAAAAATCATATTATTTCAAGAAAAGTACGTAGGTGGCTGAGAAATTGAATTAGCCAGTTTTTTAGCTGTCAGCTGGCACTTAATGAGAACCCTGAGTATAGCATAATTGCACTATAGCCACTACGTATATCTTGAGAAAACAAGAAAAAAAAGGATGAGGAGTATGGGTGATGTGGGGTGAGAGCACTCGCCTTACACCAATGCATAAGATTGACACTGTACCTTGAGCACACAGGCCACAACTAATCCGGCAGTGTTTCGACATCCATTTGACATTTTTCTTGCATTCTCCTTTGGATGCCCAATGACCACAACGTGGGTGATGATCCTCACACGGTAATGCTCCTGAAATTTAAAGCACCAATTACAACTCACATCATTTTAAATTACAATAAAATTTGGGTTTAAATAGTTTTGAAAATTCCTGCCATTAAGATTTCTGACCATCTTAATGTAGGTCAAACTGCAAATTGTTACCAAATTCTTAAAAAGAGGTTCAAGGTTTTAGCTGGGAGCCATCTCATGCAAAGTGATCCAAATTCCCATATTATTAAGTGCAGAGCCATCCTGAAACAACAACATTTTCCCCAAAAACTTGGACCAAAAAGGCTATAGGTAAATAATTGATAACTCAAACTCAGACTCAAATTTCAAACTCATTAACTTTATAATTTTAACCTCATATGATGAAGGTTATAGACTCAAAAAGATTTTGTCACTATGTACAACAGTTAGTTTAGAGATCTATGGACTAAACTGACCCAAATGCTTGCATGCCATATACAGTATGACAACTCTCCTGGATTCCTGGGAGTCTCTTGGATACAGCTCAGCAGAGCAAGTCTCCCATATAGGTCACCAAATCTCCCGGATAAGAAGGAAAGCAAGTAAAGTACATTTTTCACACTCATCTAGGCCAATTTTGGCATTTTTAAAGGGAATTTTTGTGATAATTTGAATCTGCGAAGCTCTAATTTTAGCAATGACTTAGGGTTGAGAAGGTGGGAAGGTGAAGTTGGCAACCTCAGTGATATTTTCAATTTTTTTATAGACTGGCATCTCTTAAGGTGAATATTAATCATATTAATATGAATGTAACATTTTAATTTTTACTGTAGAACATTGTGGCTGAACTGTAAAGCGAGCTTCAATAAATTGTATATACAGTATGTATGTACAGTTGGACCCCAGTAATTCGAACGTGGTTAGTTCGAAATCCATTATTTCGAACTCAAAACCATTTCCCTTTGACTTGTTCTTCAGTCATTTACTATTGGCTATTTTGAACTTCCCCTAGGCCTATTACAAACTATTTTTCAATTCCCCTGGGAGTTCAAAATAGTGGGGTTTGACAGTATGTATGTTAAATGTAAGCTTTTATCTACTTGGGGCTGGACAGGGCCAGAGTCTAGTCTTTAAATGTGCAATTTTGCAGCATGCAAGTAATTAATGAGATTATTGAGTGGCAATGAGATCCCAGTATTTCACTAGGTTTGCCTAATCTTCGATATGTATTGACTGTCTGTAGAAGACATGTATGACATCAATTATTCATCACTGTTGGTGTGTATAAATGAGTTCTGGAAACTTCCCATTACTGAAACATTTTTTGGGTGACGGTGTTTCCTCTACAATTATTAAATACCCAATAATGATTTGAATCTGCTGCGGTTTTCACTGATACGATCTCTTCTCCGACCTACTGTAGCTTTAGGTAATGAAACATGGTCTCACGAGCTAAATAAAACAAACATTTCGGTTGGCGATCGACCTAAAATTAGGAGAAATACAACAAAAAGAAGATGGAAAAACCTCGTGGCTTCTCGGCCGATCACTCTCTTCATTCAGTGTTTCATGGAAAAGAAACAGTGAAAGCTTGACATGTGACTTCGATCTTTTCAGTTTGGGAACTATTCACGAGAATCCACCTGCAATAATTTTTCCGGCAGCTTAAATAGCAGCTGCAATTAAGCTAGGAACAGAGAGGGACAATGATAACTCTATAACTAGTACACTCCGAAACACATCTGAATTACTACAGTCTTTTCCATCGCAGAAGACAAGAAATAAACGAAATCTTGAAATGTAGAAGCTACAATTTGTTTATATATTGTCAGTAGCTCCCTATACCCACTCGGTCTTCGCAAATGAAATTTATTCTCTACGTGCTTATAGCAATATTTCAATGTCAGAATATTAACAGATAATACTCACCAGATGTATATGCGATTATTTCTGACAGAAACACTGAAAGAAATAGAAGCACAACTCTCATCCACGTTTTGGCCATATTGAAACCTAACATCGAGCTGGAAGGAAGCTGAACGCTGAAAGGCGTTCAAAGGAGTAGGTGTGGAGACTGGAAACTACAAACACAACCTCCAATAACGTGAGGGGAACATCGAGGGGAACATTTATAGGCCCTTCGCAGCTGGGGTCACGTGACCAAATTTTTCTTTGAAAATTTTATATTATGGGCTATAAGTTAGAGAATGCCAGAAATGGAAAGAACGCATCGAAAATACCAATTTGGCCAAGTTTGAGGCCCCTGGAATTAAAGAGTAAGTTTATACAACACTTTGAATTTTCGGAAAATTTAGAAGATTTGTATCGAAATGTAGCAGTAGAGCAAGGCCTTGCTCTCCAACAACTTTTTTCATACAGATCTTCTTATTTTTTTCAAAAATTCCGACCGTCATAAAGTCTCATTCTTTAATGATGGGGGCCTCAAACTTGGCCATTTTGCTATTTTCGACATGCTTTTTCAATTTCTGGCATTCGTTAAGTTATAGCCCATAATTTTATGAAAAAAAAGTAGGTCACATGATGGCTTAGCTGCAAAGGGCCTATTTGTTATTAGAGCCATGATTTCATGGGCAGGACTTCAGGGGAGCCACAAAAACTCTTGATCATATAACGACCCTATAACAGAACTGTCTTCTGCGCTTTTTGGTTGCATTTCTTATTCTTTCCTACCTTATTCAGAAAGACAAGACATTGTTATTAATCATTATATCTTTTCTTAGCAACAAGCAAGGGGAAGCATTATTAAGGGACTCCCACACAAAAGAAGTTTGCACATTTTTTGTTGTGGGGTATGACTGAAATACAGTGGTTACAATATATACTCAGTTCCTAAATCTCTACTAAATGAAATCTCGCAAAAATACCCAAATAGGATACACATGTGAAAAGCTGGACAGTTGTTTTCTAACTTAATCCCCAAAGATACAGTTAGCAATCTTCACTTTTATATAGAGTCTCCACACGTTGGAAGGGTTTGCACCATCTCTCAAAGCATAAGTATGAGCAAAATCACTCTGGCATGAACGGTAAATATGATATTTTGCTGCTGATCACGAATTCTTGCCTAAGCTTTTTTTTTTTTACCCTACACTATTTCATGCTTTACTGTGTGCATATCGAGTTATAATGGACGCAGCGAGGTTGGAGGGCATGAAAGAAGACTAAAAGCAATAACTGGCTTCTTGATTATATTGTGAATGGAAATGTACGATGCAAACCTATTATCAGCGCTGCTGAAGGAGGGCGTTGTTCTGCTCTTATTTTGAAAGCTCCATCAGATTAAAACTTGGACTCCGACGGACAAAGTCCAACGTCGAAAAAACATTTAATTATAAGTTTGCACAAGCAAATTTTGCATTTGCAGTTTTACGCTTTCTTTTCAGACCGTTTTAACTTTTGCTTTAATTATTTTTTTTAAGAACTCTCTTTGATCCCAGCTTAGGAGTAAATCATATTTCTAAAAAGGTTCAGTTTTTATTCGCTGACTTGGTCCCAAACGTGGCGCGGCAACCTCATGGTTAGTGCGCTCGTTCCCAGTTCGAGCGGTCCGGGTTCGAGCCCTGGCCAGGGACACTGTGTTGTGTTATTGGGCTAGACACTTAACTTTCACAGTGCCTCTCTCTACCCAGAAGTCACTCCCCCGCAATTTGTTAGGTTTCCCCAACAATTCGCCGATACCCATAATAAATACACTTAACTCTCACAGTACCTCTCTCCACCTAGAAGTATAAATGGGTACCGGCGAACTGTTGGGGAAACCTAACAAATTACGGGGGAGTGACCTGCGATGGACTAGCATCCGGTCCAGGGGGAGAAGAAATACTCCTAGCTGCTTCATGCTACAGAAATTGGGATAAGCTCCGGCAGCTATGAGCCACTCGGGTCCAAGGCTTCACTTCGTTTCAAACGACCACAAAATAATCATAAAAAAAACAAGACCTTTTGAGAAGAACATAAGTGTATTAGTAAAAACACAATAGGCAAAAACAAGATGGAGTGCCCATAAAATGTTCTTATGACACACGAAGTCTCTTTCTCAGTTTTAATTTTTCGTGGTTGATGATTCGCTGGCAGAAAAAGCTTGCAAACAAATCCCCTCATCGGATATATGGGGTGCTTCCCATTATGCCAGACCCACCGGTCAGAGATCAGCGGGACTAACAAAGGAAAATGGAACGACATTTTCCGACCAACTGGGAAACAAGAGAAATGGCTTTTACCATTTTCTATTCAGGAGATAATGTGTTCTTTTAGAATTGGTACCGGCTTAGGGGTGAAAAATTCTCGAGCCACGCCCACAAAACAGGATCTTGGTACCTCTTAGGGACTCTTTTCAAAATTTCCGACGAGCAACCCCCTCCTTTTTATATGGGAGTGCCCCGGGCCAACGCGCCCTTATCTGCCGCAGTTTAGTCTTGTTCGGTTGACCTGTCCTAGTTACGCTGGTTTTTTGCCTTCCTTGTTTTCTGTTCTCTTGTGGGTTCCACATGAGCTAGCGATGAGTGAGCCATAGGGTCAGCGTCTTTAGTAGTTAGGTGGAGAAGTTAATAATAATAATAATAAATAATAACTTTATTTATCCTGGTAAAGACCGGTCAGTCGATCAAGATATAGATTGACTGGTATTAATCGGTGACCAGTATAAAAAGCATCCAAAAAAGTCAATAAAGAATTACAGACATAGAATTTACAATTATAAAATCTAAAAGGTATAAATTATATACAAAAATTTAAATTTAAATTGTACAAGTGTGATTTGCACTATCCATGTTTAATAGGTAAGTGAATGTTTTGCCTTTAAATTGTGCAAGTGTTGTGAGCTCGCGAATCTCTCTTGGCAGTTTATTCCAGGCACTCGCAGCCGAAAACTTAAACGAGGTCAGTTGAATCTGCTGTCAGAGGCCACCTCAAATAGCAGTTGTAATTGGAGCTGGTTACTAAAAATTCTTGTTAGAAACGACAGGTCTGTCCTGTGTGGGATTCTATCCTGTTTTCAGACCATCTTTAAGGCTTTTTACAATTTTTGATTCTCATTATTACTGTTTTTGCCATATTTTTTCTTTCTTTAACATATTAGCCATTACACTGCAATAACTAAATTGAAATAAATAAATCACAAGTTGGAGTTTCCATCATACCGCAGCAATAGTCTTATAGTCTTCCAACACAACAGTGTCTTAAATACATGTAGCAACAAAGTCTGTCTGGTATTTATAGATGAGTGCAGTTATGACTTAACTCTTAGGGTTATGGCATGAGAGCTTGGAGAAAAAACAAACATAAAAGCTGGGTTAGTTAACCCCAAATCTTCCCACTGCTGCTTGATGGGGTGGTTGCCAGTGGTCCAGCTTGTTATATGTATAAGTATTTGCTGATAAACGGGGTTTTCATTTCGTGGTCATACATAGAGCTGGCCATCACTAACATCACTGGTCTCAAGTCTCAAGAAGAGCTGGAGGTCCTTCAATTGGATAATGCCTAAGGACCCAGGAGGACTCCAACTGGGTAACAGATGAAACAGAATAAGGTTACAAGTAGTACATAGCGACAACATGTACCATAAAAAACCTGACTTGATGGTCCAGACTGTTAATATATTTTGCTAACATTGGCTTTGGAGTCATGGTGCTAAAAGTATTTTATTTTTACCTTGATGTCTCTTTTAAGAGTCACTTAAAAGTGACCAAAACACACTGTCAGACTTTTAAGTCAACGTAATCCACCCTTATGGATTTAAACTAACCCTGAACTGACAAAACAAATCATTTCTTTCATTTCTGTGTTAAAACCAAAAATGATTTCAGTACAATGGTCACTAATATTGGAAACTCTGGAGGATGGTGTAAAGAGTAATTTAATTGAATATAGAGCTAACAGTAAAAAATACTCTTAGCTGCTGAGCAAATGAATGCTCAAGGCTGTTAATGGAATCATTATGGCCCTTTAAAATACTAGTAGTAGTAGTAATAATAATAATAATAATAATAATAATAATAATAATAATAATACGACGAAACAATTGACCATATCGTGCCTGGGTGTCCTGAACTTGCGAAAACAGAATATACCCACAGACACGATAAAGCAGCCGCGTATATACATTGGAAAGTCTGTCACAACTATAATATAAAGACATCAGAAAAGTGGTATGACCATGAGCCGCAAACAGTTACAGAAAACGAGGATGTCACGATATTATGGGACATGCCAATACACACAGACAGGAAAATAACAGCCAACAGACCCGATATAGTGATTAAAGACCACAAAACGAAAACCTGTAAATTTATTGACATGGCAGTACCATCAGACAGAAACACATCCGTGAAAGTCACTGAAAAACTATCCAAATATAAGGACTTGGAAATCGAAACAAGCCGAATGTGGGGCATGAGAACGGAAACGATACCAGTTATCATTGGAGCACTTGGAGCTATCAAAAAGGGACTAGAAACTTATCTTGGAAGAATTCCCGGCCAATTAAGCATCAGTGAACTACAAAAGACTGTCAACTTTATCGCAGAAAGCATGAAATGTTGGAAGACAACTTTACACCTCAACCACGCTGAAGGGTCAATGACATCAAGGCCTATCAATATCAAAAGTGGAATCTTTCAAGGAGACTCTCTCTCTCCCCTCCTGTTCTGTCTTGCCCTTGCTCCACTGAGCTCATTACTAAAGGCAACCACTTATGGGTATGAAGCCCAGGGTAGAACAATCAGCCACCTCGTTTATATGGACGACCTAAAAACATATGCAAAAAGTGACAGCCAGCAAACCGGCCTACTCAATATTGTAAAGACATTCAGCAATGATATCTAGATGGAATTCGGGCTGGACAAATGCGCTAAAGCTACATTCAAAAGAGGAAAGCTGACAGAAACGTCCGATCTACAACTTGACATTGACACCTGTATCAAGGAACTAGACCAAGAGAACACATATAAATACCTTGGCGTGGATGAAGGTGATGGTATACAGCATGCCAAGATGAAAGAAAGAGTGAGGAAGGAATACTACCGCAGAGTAAGGATGGTCCTAAAAACGGAGCTCAATGCTGCCAATAGATTTGAGGCAATCAACACCTTAGCTATCCCAGTGGTGACCTACAGTTTTAACATAATTGACTGGAAGATGAGTGAAATCAAGAGGTTAGACACAAAAACAGGAAAGCTACTCACCCTATCGAAAATGCATCAAACAAAAGCAGATGTAGACAGACTCTACCTCCCAAGAAATGCTGGTGGTAGGGGTCTTATCCAGTTAGAAGCCTCTTACAAAACAACCACGATAGGGCTCGATACATACCTAAAGAACACTGATGATGCCCTAATCGAAATAGTGCAAGAACATGATGGCAAAAAGAAATTGTACTCTAGCAGAACAATTCAAACAAGAACTAGACCTAACAATACCAGACAAACAAGCAGAAGAAACAACCACCAAATATGCAAAGAAAACCAAACAAATGGCACGAAATAAGACCCAAGAAAAATTAGCAAAGCAGTGGGAGGACAAAGCCCTACATGGAAGATACCCAAAGAGAATAAAGGAAGCAGATGTTGACCACCACAAAACCAACCAGTGGCTCAAAAGCAGTGGACTGAAGGCAGAAACGGAAGGATTCATAATTGCAGCCCAAGACCAAAGTCTAGCTACCAGATCATACCACGCCAGCATTATCAAAGACGGTACTAGCCCCCTATGCAGGGTGTGTAACAAATACGACGAAACAATCGACCATATCGTGTCTGGGTGTCCTGAACTTGCGAAAACAGAATATACCCACCGAAACGATAAAGCAGCCGCATATATACATTGAAAAGTCTGTCGCAACTATAATATAAAGACATCAGAAAAGTGGTATGACCATGAGCTGCAAACAGTTACAGAAAACGAGGATGTCATGATATTATGGGACATGCCAATACACACAGACAGGAAAATAACAGCCAACAGACCCGATATAGTGATTAAAGACCACAAAACGAAAACCTGTAAATTTATTGACATGGCAGTACCATCAGACAGAAACACATCCGTGAAAGTCACTGAAAAACTATCCAAATATAAGGACTTGGAAATCGAAACAAGCTGAATGTGGGGCATGAGAACGGAAACGATACCAGTTATCATTGGAGCACTTGGAGCTATCAAAAAGGGACTAGAAACTTATCTTGGAAGAATTCCCGGCCAATTAAGCATCAGTGAACTACAAAAGATAACCTTGCTAGGTACAGCACACATTTTGAGGAGGGTGCTATCAAGCTAAAAACTGGCTATCCCCTAGTGCCCCAGGACCATGGTTTGGTCTCGGCCCAAAGGACTCTAAGCGAACATTACATGAGGACAACGATAACGACGATGATGACGACGATGACGATGACAATGACGATGACGATGACGCTGATGATGATGATAATAATAATAATGTACATTTATACAGTGCCACTACTGTAAAGATACTCAAATTAGTGCTTTACATAAAATGGACTAACATACTAACTAAAACTAAAACTAACATATAAAAATGTGTTAAAATAAGTAATATAAAAATGTGCTAAGAAGATAAAACTGGCAAGTAAACTAAGATAAAACTGTATTGTTATCAGTTTTAATTGTTCCAGCTTTCTCCAGTCACCCTTTCACTAACATCCCACAACTTCTTTGCCAAACCAAGATCTCTGGCAAGTGGATTGCACTCCTTGACTCGGCAATCACTGTAGTAAAGCCCTGAGACACCTTCCAGCTCTTCTGCAACTGAACAGTAGATTGTTGTCTGTGCTCCCTGCTTGGTATCTTTCATGACGAGGAACGACAACAGCTGAAATAGAGGTTTTGTATAAGGTTTGTTCAAAATGCTCCAGTTTCGCCAGATGTCGGACTTTACACCACCAGGATGAAGGGCATATACTGTTACTCCAGTACCTGAAGCAACAGAATTAAGACAATGTAATATTAATGATTAGCATGCTGGACCACGGACTAAGTATTTGTAGTCTAGGTTCAAACCTTAAAAGTTTGCATACAAGTCAAGTGGCTCATCAAGCTGGAGCTTATCCCAGTTTCAGTAACATGAAGTGACTAGGAGCATTGCTACACCCCCTTGGATGGGATGCTAGTCCATCACAGGGTTACCCCCAGCATTAAATTCGTTTGTACCCATTATTTATACACCTGGGTGGAGAGTAAAGTGTTTTACCCAAAGTAAAGTTTTAATGATTAATTTTAATGAGCCCAATTAAATTATTATTGTTATCATTGTTATCATTGCTATTATTGTTATAATTGTTATTATTATTATAATTATTACTATTATTATAGTCTTGATAGTAGTACTATTATTAGGGTCTTGATAGTAGTAGACAAGACAAGAATTTTAAGAAAACGACAAAACATTTGAGTTCACAAAACATGTTTTGACAGGAACTCCTGTCATCCTCAGTTAATCCAAACTACAAACCGATGGAAGCTGAACTTATATGTGATAGGGCCTCTCACATTTTCATAGTCTGCAAAATTCTGAACATTGTCACGCCTTGTGTTCAGCAGATTGTTTCAGTCCATGTTTTGGATCACGCCTCCACCAGTTTTCAACTTAAGATAAAAGAGGCTATTCATATCCAGAGGGAACAACCCTCTTTGAATCAACAATTACACCTTGTTAATCTAAAATTATCTGTTCAATTCTCACACTTTCACTCTTTGCTTCATTCTGTTGGTACTATCCATCACAATTAGCATTTTCTACTTATTATAAATTCCGCTTCCATCGCTTTGCACTTGGATTAACTAAGGATGACAGAAGTTCCTGTCGAAACATGCTTTGTAACCTCAAACGTTTTGTCATTTTCTTAAAATTATTATTATTATTATTATTATTATCATTATTACTATTATTATAATTATATTATTATTATCATTACTTTTATTATTATTATTATTATTATTATTATTGTATGGCAATGTAGTCTTGAGGTAAATCAGATTTAACTGGCACACAGACCACTTCCATAGAAAATTCGAGGCCTGTGTGCCTTACAATAAACTACTTACTAACCTAGCTTGCTCAAACCTTTCTAGGGAATATTGGCACTTGGTCATTTTTGTTCAGACCCCGGGCCATAACTTCAGAGTATGGCCCTCACCCTTAGTTAGTAGGAGGTAATGTATTATTTAAAATTAATAATTTTCAAAAACATTAAAGATCTCTGATAAGTACATAGCCCACTTTCATAAATGGCGGTCAATTATAAATTCTTTTGCAAGTATTAAAATTAGCCTTACTAACGTCATTTTGAAGTTGGTAATTCAAAAGAATGTTTACTCTGAAATGAGGTTAGTAAGGTTAATTTAAATGAAAAGGGTCTATTATGTTCACTGAAATATGGTAGTCAAAACTGAGGTGTTTTGCAAGGCATCAGAATAATTTTTACTATACCTCATCAAAGGTACACTCTATACAATAATATTCAATTTACTCACCCTCTAACCTCCTGCTCAAATCCTTTGTGAACACAACCTGCGCTAACTTTGATTGACAATAGCGACTAAGTAGGTCACACTTCTCTTTGGAAGGTTTAAAATCTTCAAGTTGGCCACGGAAATCTGCAAATTTTGCTTCATGTCCCAAAGATGATACGTTTACGATGCGGCTTGGTGCTGATTTTTTTATTTTCTCTATCAGTAGTAAAGTGAGCAGAAAATGGCTGAGGTAGTTTACTTGAAAAATACTTTCATAGCCATCCTTTGTCAACCTGTAAGTTCCAGAAAGCCCTGCATTGTTTACAAGAATGTCCAGCCTCTCTTCTGTTTCATTGATGAGCTTAGCAAAAGCTCTGACAGACTCAAAAGAAGCCAGGTCAAGAATCCTGACAACAACTTTATCACTTCCAGTCTCAGCAATAATGTCCCTTAGAGCATCTTTGGCCTTTTCCTCATCTCTGCAAGCCAAAATGACCCTGGCACCTCTCTGTGCAAAATCCAATGCTGTCTGCTTGCCTATTCCAGTGTTTGCACCTGTTACAATGGCAGTCTTGCCTAAACATAACAGCAATAAAACCCTTTTAAAATCAAACTAACTGTGAGCCTGTAAACTTGTAAGGAAAACTAGAAAGCTACCAGTCCATTGTTAATCTTACCATCAAGTCGTGCCTTGCTCTTGCATACTCCTCCACCAAAATACCACTTAATAAGTACTACCAAACAAATTGTCACTCCTATGACAGCTATCAGTGTTCTAGCAGTACTTTGGGAGATGAAATTGTCACCTTTATGACATAAAAAATTGAAACAGAAACATAATTATTTTGGAATACAATAAAACAATGACATAATCTAAGTTCTAATGCAATAACAAACTTCTGGAAACACATGCCATACTGGTTTTGGAAATGTGACAACATTTGTAAACCAGGAGCTTGATTAAGTGAAAATGTTTCTTGCAACAACCATACAGTTGCAGTTAAAAGTTTCATACTTCTGAGCTGAGACCACAAACGAATTTCACTGCATTTTGTGCAAACTACACCATACATTCCAGGTGATAATGACTACAAAGCAGTCTTACTTATAAGTACTTCAGCAGAAGGCTAATTTTAAGGTAATAAAATTTAATATCCAAATAGTTTTATTCTTACAGGGCAGCACAACTTAACACTTTGGTGTAAGATGCAAAACTAAAATTTCAGGGGGGTGGGTGAGAAGGGAGTTCAACCAAAAGAACACTCTGTAAGGGGGGGGGGGGATTTGGATATTTTCTGGAACAATCTCAATCCTTTAGTGGATGCATTTGAGGACTTTGCAAAGGTCATATGTGCTTTTTAACCTCTTACTGTCTAAGCCAGCTTTATATAGAAAATTGCAACTTTTTCCAAGGCCTTGTTTTTCAAGGATGCTTGCCAGTAGCAATAGAAATTGAGTCAAACCAAGTGAAGCGTACCCCTCAAGAGTATACTAATGAATTAATTATTTGAGAAAGTAATTAATGAATTGATTTTTTTAAATATTGAACCTGTTAGCTGTATTCTTGAAATGACTAGTGGATTCAATATTCAAATAATCAATTCATCATCTTGAGGGGTAAGTGTCATTTGGTTTGACAGGTACAATCTTGTTATGTGCAAGAAAATTGAAACCACACACGACTGCTTCTGGAATTTCCCCTTGCTTTACAGTGTTTCCAAGTTGTTTGAGATCAGAAAAGAAGAAAACCAAAGTTCAGCATACGAAACAACTTTGTTTTTGACTCAGTATTATTTGGTGATGGACAAAACACTGACCCCCAGTCCATGGACTACCCAAATGGATTACCCTAAAATGGACTAACCCTAAGAATAATATTCCAAATGATTACTATTCAATGTTCCTAGCTACTAGTATACTTAAACTACACATAACTTCTGCTTATGTTCATCCTGTACAGCCTCTAGCCACCATTTTGAATAATTGTACTTAAAATAAACAACTGCTGAACACAAAATGGTGAGAAAAGCATACTCAAACCAAATTTCATCATATGATTATCAATGGCTGTTATCAATCAGAGGTACCAGTCAGTATCAGGATCATACAAGTGTAAACATAATAACTTGAAAAGCCATTGAAATGTGAGTGAGGAACCCAGTCTAATATTTGATTTAGGAATAGCACATTACCAAATGTAAATGTCACACAGTGATTTTCAGTTTTATTCCATGCGATTCAGTCAGCCACTACACATGCACAAGCTAAAAGATGACAAGATAGGAGATGACAAGAATAATGGCCGAATAGTAAACCTTCCAGAAACAATGCCAAATTAACAAGGTAGTCCGCAGAACATTCAGTTCCTTTCCATCTATTAATAGCCCCCAATTGTTCCAAAATAATTTGCAAGCAAATAGCCTGAATCTGGATGTTTACAACGTATTTGAGAAGAACACTGGTTGCTGTATTATGCTGGTGTTATTATATTATTTTTAGAGTTGTTAATAATCCTTTTTAGGTAGTCTATTTGGGTGGACCATGGACTGGGGGTCAGTGTTTTGTCCATCGCCGTAATATTCAGTGGTGAAGAAACTTCAAGGACTTTTCAAGGATGATATGGATGGAGTTTAAGGTGGGGTTCAAGAACTTTCTAAGAGTTCTATCCAAATTCAAGAACTTTTAAGACTGTACAAACCCTGTGAATTTAGGTCGTTTTTAAATACCCACTGTGGAGGGTACATATGACCCAGCAAGATCACACCAGGGTGTATTTTGTGCAGGCTTCACCGAATCTACGGCTGTCTTTGGCATTTTTGACTATAGCTAGTCCTTAACCTTTTGGCCCATTAAATCGGGCAGAAAATGGTGCATTGTGACGACCTCGATTTAAGTGTCAAGCTAAGTTGTAAAGGCTTAAGAGTGTAAGCACCGTGCAGTGATAGTAAGCTTATAAGCTTAAAATGGATGTAAGCTGTAAGTTTGAAATGCCGGTCTACCCCATGAATAGAACACAAGTACGAAACCGGTACACTGTACGCATACTCGGACAAATTCACTGGAAAAGAGGGACAGCGTCTCCTTCCGCTTCAGACTCAAGGGTTTTCCCGCAGCGTCGTGCGGCGTCTGCAGCACAGGGCATATACAGTACAGTGTGAGATCGAATGAGACATCTGAGCATAAGCGTTCAATTCATAGAAATAGACCTACAACAGTGCACAGAAATATCATTAACATTACAACAAACCTTCCGCTATCTCTTCTCCAACGGCCACTTTAAGGCAGCAAGAGAGCGAAACGAAAATACCGCTAAGAACAAGAGTGACCACCATATTTTTAAGATTGGAGGAGAATGACTCTGCAAATCAGGGCGCTAAAATCAACGCCCGGCCTTTCATCCCGGCCGGATGGCGGACCGCAAATGATCCCGGGAGCGGAAATGATCGCCTTGCCAAAACGAGGAAAGATGCATGTGGACTGAGGAATATTGGACAGTGGATTTAACATTGATGTTTTTTTTTTTTTTTTTTTAAAAAAATAATAATAATGCAACTGTTAATTCTAGTACAGCCTCAACTGTAGGGAACGCAAGCGAAATTTACAGTAATTGTCAATGAACGATTTGAGTGCAATGTAACAGACAGGTTACTTATAAAACTGAAACACATACTTATTGTTACTTTTACCATTCTATGACCTAGATCGACAGCCCCCTCGCACTAGTAAAATCAGAAACTTATAAAAAGGGTCTTTCTCCCCCATAAAAAAACTTCAAGAAAAATTTAAAACAGCTCTTTGTGGAGCCATTCAAAACGGATCTTTTCAGAGCCACCACAAAAACATAAGTGCAGGTCAGTCCGTTTGCTTTGATTCCTTTGTCACTGTTTTGTTAATAGGAAATTGGCAATTAATAAAAATGATATTCAAATCCTGGATTTGAATAGCTGGATCCCACATACCACTTTACTTTAAGTCTGTTTTGGAGTTTTGGAAAAGCAAATGTCAGCGAAAGTAACCCACGAGCCTTGAAACCATAGTGTAAAGAGTATTAACCAAAAAAAGAGAAATTTATTGGATTAAGGCCGCTTAATGAATAGGGAACTAATGGTATGAAAATACTGTTGGCTGCTCAGCAAAGGAAGGATATTAATGGAATCATTATGGTAAGATAAAACTCTATTGTTGATCAGTTGTCATTGTTTCAGCTCTCTCCAGTCAACCTCTCACTGAACATCCCACAACTTCTTTGCCAAACCAAGATCTTTGCCATATTTTTTTTTTCTTTTGCAATAACTAAATTGAAACAAATAAACTAAAAGTTTGAGTTTCTATCATACCACAACAACTGGGAATATTATAGCACTAATACTACAAAGATACTCAAAATGGGCTATTAACATAATGACTAAAACTAAGACATATAAAGATGCTAACACATATAACATAACATAATAGCCTTATTTCGACATGATAAGAGTTAAAGCTACAAAGCTTGCAGGGTCGTGTATACTACTGAACTAAAATATATTAATTGAAACATATACATTTTTTTTTTTTTTTTTTATTATTATTATTATTTTTTTTAATATATTTTTATTGCAAAACACAGGGAAAAAAACAACTTACAGTTCAACTACTTACATTACTTATGGGACAATTACCTACATCACTTACTGGATAATTACTAACAATACAATTACTTACATTACTTACACTACAATAAGTTACATTGTATTAATCAATTAATTAATTAATTAATTAATTAAAAAGACTACTTACTACTTACATACAATACACGTTACTTACAATACTAACAAGTGCAACACTTGCTAAGGTTGACCTACAGTACATGAAACATATACATGTAAAATACTAAATATGAAGCTAAGTCAATCTAGGCTTAAAATATTAATTTAATTTTCTAAAACTACATGTAATCACTATCTTTATATCGGGACGTGGAGGCAGTTGCACTGTTGAAAAGAAAGTCTTTAAAAAAGTAATACTCCTTGGTAATGATCGAGTAGTCTTTTGATTTCCTTAAAATTTAATCTATCTATTTTATCAATACATTGTACAATTAACTAAATTCCAGAGGGCTGACCAGGAAAGGCTAATGAGTCTCTCATTAATCTACACCTCAGGATCAAAGCTACATTCTGACCACGTAATGAGTAAGAACTTTCTCAATTTCTAAAATAAGTAGTATAAAAAATGTGCCAAGAAGATAAAGGTGGCGAGTTAACTAAGTTATAACTGTATTATTATCAGTTTTAATTGTTCCAGCTTTCTCCAGTCAACCTTTCACTAACATCCCACAACTTCTTTGCCAAACCAGGATCTTTGGCAAGTGGATTGCACTCCTTGACTCGGCAATCACTGTAGTAAAGCCCTGTAATACCTTCCAGCTCTTCTACAACTGAACAGTAGATTGTTGTCTGTGCTCCCTGCTTGCAATCTTTGAAAAGCAGGAACATCAAGAGCTGTACTAATGGTTTCATATAGGGTTTGTGCAAAAGCTTCCAGTATCGCCAGATGTCAGACTTCACAGTACCAGGATGAAGGGCATATACTGTTACTCCAGTGCCTGAAACAAGAGAATTAAAACACTGTAATACTAATTAACGGTTAGCATGCGGGACTCTGGACCAAGCAATCTAAATTCAAGCCTTGTCTGGGTCAATATGTTGTACCTCTCTCCACCCAGGTGTATAGAGCGATCTTTGCTCGTTACATGTAATTAACATACGAATTTGCAAAGAGAAGGCATCATGCTCGATGCAAATTTACTCCAAACATTTACAGGGGTTGTGAAACTTAGAACAAGTAACTGATCAAATTTTTGGCTCTTTGCAATTGGGTGTCATAAGGAGGAATTATCTGCAAAATGTCTGGGTGATAAAAGTGCTAATGAGCTCAAACATTCTTTATAAAATTTTGTGTTCTTAAACCTGTCACACAAAAAGTGTCCAGTTCCTAAATAAGGATAGTTAATCATGCCATGCCTTTTTCAATATTCAATTGATATTTTTGCAACTTGATAAGAGACTGAATCATTTATTCTAATGAGGTAAATATTGTAAACAAAGGTTCCCCTATACATGTAGTGCTTTCAACAAGGCTCACACTTGAATAAGATGGTGCCCTGGTGAGTTCTCCATCAGAGAGCAGTAAAAAAGCCCCATAACAACTTTCTCCTTAGGGTTAGGATTAGTTTCAGTTGGACCTGGCCCACTAATATAAACTTGAGTAGTTTGAATTCCCTATTAATTTGACTCAAAACAATTTGTTAAATCATGGATTTGCCCTACAGTCATTAAGGCTATTTCAATTGACCAGTATTTTCAAACTATTTTTGTTTCCCATGAGAGTTAAAAATAATGGGGTTCAACTGTATCTCCTACAGCACCGGCCATTCAGGTCACTAGGCTTGAATGTGGACAAGATTAACGCTATATATAATCATATGACAATAAGATTATAGTTAAAACAATAATAATTTAATTATTATTTTTTGGGCATTAAAGATTATTTTAAATAAACCTCATGAAACATTAATGTAGTTATAGACTGTTCAAAGATGTTCTTCACCTAACTCACCTTGTAATCTTTTGCTTAACTCCTTGGTAAACACAACCTGCGCTAACTTTGACTGAGCATAGCGAACAAATGCGTCAAACTTGTCTTTGGAAAGTTTAAAGTCATCAAGTTGGAAGGCTGCACCTTTTGAGGTGTGTGCTCGAGATGATACATTTACAATACGACTTGGTGCTGATTTCTTCAGTTTCTC
Organism: Orbicella franksi; assembly: GCF_964199315.1. Taxonomy (NCBI): domain Eukaryota; kingdom Metazoa; phylum Cnidaria; class Anthozoa; order Scleractinia; family Merulinidae; genus Orbicella; species Orbicella franksi. Next base: position 1,728,498 of record NC_138148.1, on the reverse strand, counting down.
CATCACTAGTAAAGTGAGCAGAAAATGGCTGATGTAGTTCACTTGAAAAATACTTTCATAGCCATCCTTTGTCACCCTGTAAGATCCAGCAAGCCCAGCATTGTTTACAAGAATGTCTAGCCTCTCTTCTGTTTCATTGATGAGCTTAGCAAAGGCTCTGACGGAATCAAAAGAAGCCAGGTCAAGAATCCTGACAACAACTTTATCACTTCCAGTCTCAGCAATAATGTCCCTTGCAGCATCTTTGGCCTTCTCCTCATTGCGGCAAGCCAAAATGACCCTGGCACCTCTCTGTGCAAAATCTAATGCTGTCTCCTTGCCTATTCCAGTGTTTGCACCTGTCACAATTGCAGTCTTGCCTAAACATTACAAAACAACAGAACAAAAATATATTGATCACTCATCCTGGTTTCCTAATTTAACAGACTAAGCACTCCACTGTCTTTGAAATTAACACAAAAATTGGGCTATGCATTGCTTGGCATATGATTTTAAAAATGTTCATCTAGTTTCAGTTGCCATCTTCTCTTGAAAATATCAATTCTCTAAAATTGTGTTTCATTTTTTGCTGAAAATGTCACTTTTTGGGGAAAATTCCCTGAAATGCTCACTAGGCATTTTTTGACATAAATAACAATTGAAGATTGAAGTGCAGCCAGGATAAGACACAATCAAAATTACAATAAAAACAATTTTCGCTGGCTAAAAAATTTCAAGAAAGAACATGAGCTTTCGGCTGTTGATCTACAGCCTTCAACGAATAAAAAATGGAATTGACTGCAAAATGATAAAATATATGCAAGAAAAGGTGACATAAAAATAATAAGAAAAACAAAAGCAAAGTAAAAATGTGTAAATTAGGTAACTATTGTTTAAAAAGAATACTATACTGATTTGGAATCAACTTAGAATTATTGTCAGCATGCCTGGTTGCAGAGGTCTTCTAAGCCAATTTCAACACATTATAAATAGTTTATGGTATCTAACTAGCTTTCCTGCAGACCACTGACATGGTCTAGACATGCGTGACAGCAATATAGATTTAAACTATAAGAAGAGCCCATTCATACCAAATTTATATAACACCTTTTCCTCCTTGAAAGTAACGACCCCATGAAAGTAATGAGCCTCAAAGGCTGCTAATTCCAAAAGTAATGCCAGTCATTACTTTCGGACGTTTACGGTAACACATGCATCTTAAAATCAAAAATTATTTTGGGACCACCAAGATTATAATTTGACACTTTTTGAAGTGTGTACACTATTGTGAATCTTACCATCAAGTCGTGCCTTGCTCTTGCATACTCCTCCACCAAAATACCACTTCATAAGTACTACCAAACAAATTGTTCCTCCTATGACAGCTATCACTGATGTAGCAGTACTTTTGGAGATCAAATTATCACCTTAATGAGAATGAAAGCAAAACATACAGTTGAACCCTGCTATTTCAAACTCTGAGCAGAAAAGGAAAATGGTTCAAAATTGTGGGGGTTTGAAATAACCAGGTTAGTATCAACATTAAATACAAAAATAGCAATTAATACAAATTAATACAGATGGAAGTAACCAACTTCATTACAGTACAAGATTATAAAGTACAATAAAGGCCCAAATTGTTTGTGCAGGGATTTTGCAACAATCAGTCAGGTTATACAAGTGCTTCTCAGCAACACACTGATTTACTCATTGGTAACTACTTATTAACCAAGAGTGACGTCTTTGCCGGAAAATCTCAAACCGAGACCTTGCTGTTATTGACCGAGCAACAGCGAGGTCAATACGACAGAACCAAGGTTTGAGATTTTCCCCCCAAAAAAGAACATTCAAGGTTGATAAGTAATGTTGCTTTTTATGTAGCATTTGCATTGTTTTTACAGGCCCATGATCAGCCCATGGGCAATACAGGAGAATAAATGCCCTAGACTGGGTGATTCCAGAAAATATCCATACTCAACCATGGGCAGCATGAACATTTTACCCCCCCCCCCCCCCCACTTGCCTTTGGAAATTCCAAAATGCTCTACTCCCATGCCCTCCAAATTCCAAATTCGTTACTCCCCCTTCCAGATTTCTGTTTTTTACTTCAACCATCTGGAATCCTAGTTTGACACCCTAAGACTTCCAATGAAAGAGATTTTATGCTTTCGCATCTTCCCAGAAGTTTATCAACTGTCTTCAGGGCTAGAAATTGCGAGTGATACGATCGCATGCATTCATGACTAAATGTTCTGCGACTAAAACTTTCTCCTCTTCAATGGCAATTTTGCAACTAGTTTTCAACTAAACTCGAGAAGGAATAAAAATTTTCATTGTTTTGTAATAGAACATGAGTGGGCAAATCTTGCCTAATTTACTTTTGATATTACAAATGATATTCACTTGTTCAGATGCCATTAAAGCAGTTCCCTTATGAATATGTATCGCTGGCGCATCTATTTTTAGTAAACAAACATGGTGGGTTGGGGTTTGTCACAAACGATTTTCTGACAAGAAATTCATCAACTTTAAGGCCTCTGGAGCCCAATGTACAACCCAGATTTTATTGCTTTTCTTCTCTAAGTGAACATAAACATATGCATGATTGATCGATACCTGTCTTGTATCTTGCTTTCCACAGTTTGTGCTTTCACACTCTTGCATGTCTGTCCTCTCTAGAAACCCCCCCCCCCCCCCATGCCCTCGGAATTCCAATTGTAAGTACCCCCATGCCTTTGGATTTCCAGTTCAAAGAACCCCCCTCCCCTTGCCCTCAGAATTCCAAAAAGCTGCCCGTGGTATACATGTAGGTGTGGGTATTTTCTGGAATCACCCAATTGGTCAATCAGAGCGTGAGTATTGGCAACAATTACAAGCCGTACAATAACAGTGCATCGTCAAAGACTGTAGTTCAGGCAGTCAATCGTTTTGGCCAGAGATCATTGTTAAATTTTACCAATAATGTATAATGTTAAAATCAGAATTGGAATAAGCTTACATGTAGGCTTACATTTTCAGGTTCATATCCTTTAAGAGGGAACTTTTATGGATGTTAGAAATTAGAAGGATTTGTAAGGGAAGAAGACGCTTTGCCCTCCAATCACACTCCAGTCGTTTTCCACATAAATCCTTGTAATTTTGCAAGTTTTCAAACTACCATAAAATCTCTGCCTTTTGTCTGCCTTTATTAAGAAGCTTGTAAAATCCACATAAAATGTCTTCCCAATGAACCGCAATAAACAGATCACAACGAACCCGACACTCACAAACACACTGCACACTAACAAATACATGAAGAAATGCATTAGAAAAGAGGGCACAGCGTCTCCTCTGTTTTTAGACTTTAGGGTTTTCGCAATCCTTGTTTTGATTTCCCATATGCCGCACAAACAAAAGCATAAGCGTTCATGGAAATAAACCAACAAGAATACATAAAAGAATCATTGACATGAAAACAAACCTCCTGCTATCTCTTCTCCAAGCGTCACTTTAAGGAAGCAAGAGAGCGAAACGAAAGTACCGCTAAGAACAAGAGTGATTGCCATATTTATATCCGAGTTATATGAAGATTGGCGGAGAATGACTCTGCAAACCATCCCGGCGGGAGCCCCGGGCCCCAAACGATCGCGGGACCGGAAATGATCCAGCGAACCGGAAATGAGCTCCTCGGCAAAATAATGAAAGGTGTGGACTGAGGAATATTGGACAGTGGATTTAAAATTGATATTTTCAAAAAATAATAATGCAACCGTTAATTCTAATACAACATTTACTATAGGGAACCCAAGCGAAATGTACAGTAATAATTAATCAACGATTTGAATGCAATGTAACAGTTCAGTACAACAGACAGCTTACTTATAAAACTGAAACAAACATATTTTTTGTTACTTTTATAATTCTATGACCTAGATCGCCAGCCCCATTGCTCTAGTAAAATCAGAAACTTATAAATAGGGTCTTTCTCCCCCGTAGAAAAACTTCAAGGAAAATTTAAAACAGCTCTTTGTGGAGCTGTTGAAAACGGATCTTTTCAGAGCTGCCACAAAAACAGAAGTCTTCCTCAGTTTGTTTTCTTTGATTCCTTTGTCATTGTTTTGTTAGCAGGAAATTAGTGATGAAAATGATATTCAAATCCTGGATTTGATATTTGGTTTTTCTGAAACAGAATGCCTGGATCCCACATAACACATACTAGTAGCAGATGGTGAAATCACATACATGATGAAATAACACTGAATGACCTTGAAATTAAGTTTGACCTTTTCACACAGGAGTCCCTCCCTAGGTAATGTTGTATGACCATGTATCACAGTAAATGTGGACTAGAAATTAAAACACACTGGAAATCTTAAGAGGGTAGCAGTATACATCATATGGTAGGCCATATTTTTTACAACAAAAAAATTGGGTCATTTTCATTAAACTCCCTACTGCAGACTCATAGTCCCGAGGATGTCTGCTTAAGTTTTAACTGTAGGTAATGGTGATCAATCTGGTTGATAGCATCTTTGAGGTAGTCTATGTTTAGCTGAACCCCCCCCCCCCCTCTCAAAAAAAAGGAAAATCAGAAAAAAGGCAGCCCTCCCATTTTTCCTCAGGGTGGGGTGGGTACAGAGGCACAAATGAAGGCTCCCTTAAGACTTGTTGAAATATTAAAATTAATGACAGAAAATAATTAACTTCAGCTAGTTATACAGGGAATGGATGTTTATTTTTCACATCTTTCAGACCCATCTACAAACTTCCCTGTGCATGCTGTAATAAGACGCAGAAAAGTTGAAGATGCCGTGAGCAGCTGGCTACTTCAGGGATAGGCAAATAGCAGGACCTTTGCCACATTTTTCTTTCTTTTGCAATAACTAAATTGAAACAAATAAAATACAAGATTGAGTTTCCACCATACCACAACAACTCGGAATATTGTTGTGCTAATACTACAAAGATACTTAAAAGTGCCTTAAATAAAATGGGCTATTAACGTAATGACTAAAACTAAGATATACTTCAAGTTTCTAACAATTCAAGTAATCACCATCTCTACATCAGGATTTGGAGGCAGTTACTCCTTGGGCTGACCACGAAAGGCTGATGAGTCTCTCATTAATCTGCTATTGCACCTCAGGATCAAAGCTACATTCTGACCACATAGTGAGTACTGGTAAGAATTTTCTCGATTTCTAAAACAAGTACTTTAAAAAATGTGCCAAGAAGAAAAAACTGGGAATTTAACTACGTTAAAACTGTATTGTTATCTCAGTTTTAATTGGTCCAGCTCTCTCCAGTCAACCTTTCACTAACATCCCACAACTTCTTTCCCAAACCGGGATCTTTGGCAAGTGGATTGCACTCCTTGACTCGGCAATCACTGTAGTAAAGCCCTAAAATACCTTCCAGCTCTTCTGCGACTGAACAGTAGATTGTTGTCTGTGTTCCCTGCTTGCAATCTTTGAAAAGCAGGAACATCACGAGCTGCACTAATGGTTTCATATAGGGTTTCTCCAAAAATGGCCAGTATCGCCAGATGTCAGACTTCACAGTACCAGGATGAAGGGCATATACTGTTACTCCAGTGCCTGAAGTTACAGAATTAAGAATTGACTAATTAAAGGTTGGCATGCTGCACTCTGGACCAAGCAATCTAAATTCAAGCCTTGTCTGGGTCAATATGTTGTACCTCTCTCCACCCATGTATATAAAGCAACCTTTGCTCATTAATTAACACATGACTCTACAAAGAGAAGGCATCATGCTCAATGCAAATTTACTCCAAACATTTACAGGGTTTGTGAAATTTAGAACAAGTAACTGATCAAATGTTTGGCTCTTTGCAATTGGGTGTCATAAGGAGGAATTATCTGCAAAATTTCTGGGTGATAAAAGTGCTAGCGAGCTCAAACATTCTTTATAAAATTTTGCATTCTTAAACCTGTGTCACACAAGAAGTATCCAGTCCCTAAATAACGAGAGTTAATCATGCCATGCCTTTTTCAATATTCAACAAAAATTTTTACAGTTCAATAAGACACTGAATCATTTATTTTAATGAGGTAAGTATTGTAAACAAAGATTCCCCTATACATGTAGTGCTTTCAACAAGGCTCACACTTGAATAAGATGGTGCCCTGGTGAGTTCTCCATCAGAGAGCAGTAAAAAAGCCCCATAACAACTTTCTCCTTAGGGTAAGGTTAGTTTCAGTTGGACCTGGCCCACTAATATAAACTTGAGTAGTTTGAATTCCCTATTAATTTGACTCAAAACAATTTATTAGATCATGGATTTGCCCTACAGTCATTAACACTATTTCAATTCACCGCTATTTTCAAACTATTTTTGTTTCCCCTGAGAGTTAGTTATAACAGGGTTCAACTTTATCTCCTACAGCACCAGCCATTCAGGTCACGGTCAGGCTTGAATGTGGACAAGATTAACCTTTACCTACACTATAATCATGAGAATGACAATAAAGATTATAGTTTCAAGACCAAAACAATAATAATTTAATTATTATTTTTTGGACATTAGAGATTATTTTAAATAAACCTCATGAAACATTAATGTAGTTATAGACTGAAGATGTTCACTAATAACTCACCTTCTAATCTTTTGCTTAACTCCTTGGTAAACACAACCTGTGCTAACTTTGCCTGAGTATAGCAAACAAATCCATTAAACTTGTCTTTGGAAAGTTTAAAGTCATCAAGTTGGAAGGCTGCACCTTTTGAGGCATGTCCAATAGATGATACATTTACAATACGACTTGGTGCTGATTTCTTCAGTTTCTCCATCACTAGTAAAGTGAGCAGAAAATGGCTGATGTAGTTCACTTGAAAACTACTTTCATAGCCATCCTCTGTCACTTTGTAAGATTCAAAAAGCCCTGCATTGAATTGTGTACAAGAATGTCCAGCCTCTCTTCTGTTTCATTGATGAGCTTAGCAAAAGCTCTGACGGACTTAAAAGAAGCCAAGTCAAGAATCCTGACAACAACTTTATCACTTCCAGTCTCAGCAATAATGTCCCTTGCAGCATCTTTGGCCTTCTCCTCATTGCGGCAAGCCAAAATGACCCTGGCACCTCTCTGTGCAAAATCTAATGCTGTCTCCTTGCCTATTCCAGTGTTTGCACCTGTCACAATTGCAGTCTTGCCTAAACATTACAAAACAACAGAACAAAAATATATTGATTACTCATCCTGGTTTCCTAATTTAACAGACTAAGCACTCCACTGTACTTGAAATTAATACAAAAATTGTGCTATGCATTGCTTGGCATATGATTTTAAAAATGTTCATCTAGTTTCAGTTGCCATCTTCTCTTAAAAATATCAATTCCCTAAAATTTCGTTTCATTTTTTGCTGAAAATGTCACTTTTTGGGGAAAATTCACTGAAATGCTCACTAGCCATTTTTTGACATAAATAATAATTGAAGATTGAAACACAGCCAGGATGAGGCATAATCAAAATTACAATAAAAACATTTGCTGGCTAAAAATTTCATTTCTACAGCCTTCAATGAATAAAAACTGGACTGCAATATGATAAAATATATGCAAGAAAAGGCAACATAAAAATAATAAGAAGAACAAAAGCAAAGTAAAAATATGTGAATTAGGTGACTATTGTTTAAAAAGAATACTATAATGGTTTGGAATCAGCTTAGAATTATTGTCAGCATGCTTGGTTGCAGAGGTGTTCTAAGCCAATTCCAATACATTAAATAGTTTATGGTACCTAACTAGCTTTCCTGCAGACCACTGACATGGTCTAGACAATATAGATTTAAACTATAAGAAGAGCTCAGTCATATCCACTTTATACAACGCCTTTTCTTCCTTGAAAGTAACAACCCCACAAAAGTAACGAGCCTCAAAGGCTGCTAATTCCAAAAGTAGCGCTGGTCATTACTTTTGGAAGTTTACAGTCACACATGCATCTTAAAATCAAAAATTATTTTGAGACCACCAAGATTATAATTTGACACTTTTTGAAGTGTGTACACTATTGTGAATCTTACCATCAAGTCGTGCCTTGCTCTTGCATACTCCTCCACCAAAATACCACTTCATAAGTACTACCAAACAAATTGTTCCTCCTATGACAGCTATCACTGATGTAGCAGTACTTTTGGAGATCAAATTATCACCTTAATGAGAATGAAAGCAAAACATACAGTTGAACCCTGCTATTTCAAACTCTGAGGGGAAAAGGAAAATGGTTCAAAATTGTGGGGGTTTGAAATAACCAGGTTAGCATCAACATTAAATACAAAAATAACAATTAATACAAATTAATACAGATGGAAGTAACCAACTTCATTACAGTACAAGATTATAAAGTACAATAAAGGCCCAAATTGTTTGTGCAGGGATTTTGCAACAATCAGTCAGGTTGTACAAGTGCTTTTCAACAACCCACTGATTTACTCATTGGTAACTACTTATTAACCAAGAGTGACGTCTTTGCTGGAAAATCTCAAACCGAGACCTTGCTGTTATTGACCGAGCAACAGCGAGGTCAATACGACAGAGCCAAGGTTTGAGATTTTCCAAACAAAAAGAACATTTGAGGTTGATAAGTAATGTTGCTTTTTATATAGCTTTTGCTTTGTTTTTACAGGCCCATGATCGGCCTGTGGGCAATACGGGAGAATAAATGCCCTAGACTGGGTGATTCCAGAAAATATCCATACTCAACCATGGGCAGCATGAACATTTTAACCCCCCCCCTCCCCACTTGCCTTTGGAAATTCCAAAATGCTCTACCCCAATGCCCTCCAAATTCCGAAATCATTAACCCCCCTCCCTTCCAGATTTCTGTTTTTTTACTTCAACCATCTGGAATCCTAGTTTGTCAACCTAAGACTTCCAATGAAAGAGATTTTATGCTTTTGCATCTTCCCAGAAGTTTATCAACTGTCTTCAGGGCTAGAAATTGCATGTGATATGATCGTGTGCATTCATGACTCACTGTTCTGTGACTAAAACTTTCTCCTCTTCAATGGCAATTTTGCAACTAGTTTTCAACTAAACTAGTGAAGGAATAAAAATTTTCATTGTTTTGTGTGTTAATTAGGAAAATAGAACACAAGTGGGCAAATCTTGCCTAATTTACCTTCGATATTACAAATGTTATTCACTTGTTCAGATGCCATTAAAGCAGTTCCCTTATGAATATGTGTTGCTGGCGCATCTATTTTTAGTAAACAAGCATGGTGGGTTGGGGTTTGTCACAAATGATTTTCTGACAAGAAATTCATCAACTTTAAGGCCTCTGGAGCCCAATGTACAACCCAGATTTTATTGCTTTTCTTCTCTAAGTGAACATAAACATATGTGTGATCGATCGATACAGGTCTGTCTTGTATCTTGCTTTCCACAGTTTGTTTGTGCTTTCACACTCTTGTCTGTCCTCTCTAAAAAACCCTCCCATGCCCTCGGAATTCCAATCGTAAGTACCGCCATGCCTTTGGATTTCCAGTTCAAAGAACTCCCCCCCCCCCCCCTCCCCTTGCCCGTGGTATAGGTGTGGGTATTTTCTGGAATCACCCAATTAGTCAATCAGAGCGTGCGTATTGGCAACAAACACAAGCCGTACAATAATAGTGCATCGTCAAAGACTGTAGTTCAGGCAGTCAAAAGCTTGCAGTTTTTAAATCGTTTTGGCCAGAGATCGTTTTTAAATTTTTACCAATAATGCATAATGTTAAAATCAGAATTGGAATAAGCTTACATGTAGGCTTACATTTTCAGGTTCATATCCTTTAAGAGGGAATTTTTATGGATGTTAGAAATTAGAAGGATTTGTAAGGGAAGAATACGCTTTACCCCCCACTCACACTCCAGTCGTTTTCCACATAAATCCTTGTAATTTTGCAAGTTTTCGAACTGCCATAAAATCTTTGCCTTTTGTCTGCTTTTATTAATAAGCTTGTAAAATCCACATAAAATGTCTTCCCAATGAACCGCAATAAACAGATCACAACGAACCCGACACTCACAAACACACTGTACACTAACATGTACAAGAACAAATGCATTAGAAAAGAGGGCACAGCGTCTCCTCTGTTTTAGACTCAAGGGTTTTCGCAATCCTTATTTTGATTTCCCATATGTCGCACAAACAAAAGGATAAGCCAAAAATAAACCAAAAAGAGTACATAAAAGAATCATTGACATGAAAACAAACCTCCTGCTATCTCTTCTCCAAGCGTCACTTTAAGGAAGCAAGAGAGCGAAACGAAAATACCGCTAAGAACAAAAGTGACTGCCATATTATTTATGATCACCGAAGAATAGAATGACTCTGCAAATTATCGCGGCCCGAAAACGATCCCGGGAGGTTGTGGTTGCATGGAAACGGGAGTGCGGAGTGCGGAACGCGGAGCGCGGAGTGCGGAACGCGGGGCGCGGAGTGCGGAACGCGGGGCGCGGAGTGCGGAACGCGGGGCGCGGAGTGCGGAACGCGGGGCGCGGAGTGCGGAACGCGGGGTGCGGAGTGCGGAGTGCGGAGTGCGGAGTGCGGAGTGCGGAGTGCGGAGTGCGGAGTGCGGAGTGCGGAGTGCGGAGTGCGGAGGGCGGATGTAGGAGGGCGGAGTGCGGAGTGCGGAGTGCGCGGCAGAGTGAGCGGTGTGGAAAATGGGGAGTATGGCTAATGAAGAGTGTGGAAAATGTTGAGTGTGGAAAATTAAGAGCGTAGAAGATGTGGAGTATGGAAGACGTGGAGTGTGGAAAATGAGGAGTATGGAAAATGTGGAGTGTGGAAAATTACAATCCCTTTGTTTTTTGCGACGTTTTCCCTGCCGTTGTGGTTTGTATAAGGTCTCTGCTGTTGTGGTTTATAAAAAGCAGAAAAAGTCACGATGTTGACGTATCAGTGTTCACCCTGTTTGCTTGTATATTGCAATTTAAACCTCAAAGTCACTGAAAAATTCCAAGTGAACGAAAAGTGCAGCTTATCATTTTCCATTCTGTTGTAGTCAATCGGAAAAGATCTGTTCCATTCGCTCCCGGAAATCTCTGGAAATTCACACCAGATTTTTTGGTTGAATGGAAAGCACCCTTGGCGAGTGTCTCCACCCCTCCCCCCCCCCCCCCCCGCAACACACACACACACACAAAAGGGAAAAACTGAGAAGAGAAAGCCCTACCATTTCTCTTAGGGTGGGATGGGTACAGCTGCACAAAAGCAGACTTGCTTAATGTAAAAGGAACAAAATAAATTAACTTCAGACAGTTGTGAGAACAGAGGAAAGTGACTTTTATTTTCACATCTTTCAGGTCCATCTAATTCTACATAATTCCATGTGCATGCTGTGATAAGTAAAGGAGAAGTTGAAGCTGTTGTGAGCAGCTACCTCAGGGATAGGCAGATAGTAGTTGAATGAATGGATGGATGAATGAACGGACGGACGGACAGATGAATGAATGAAAGAAAGACTTTATTTGAGTGTCAAAGGGTATTTATAGTAGCTTTAAAAAAAAACTAATTGCGGACACTACAATATTTACTGTTTTAACTTGTTTTGTTAGAGACTACCCATTGAAAAGTTAGAGGTTGATCAACAGCAGGCTAGAACTTCCATCTACCACAATAATCTTATTAATACACTGATAGTACTTCTGATAACAGTATTGAAGCAAAATCTACCTGAGTATTCAAATTGTGCTACAAGTAACACATATTTTTAATGCAGTGATGACTCTCTGAGAGTTGGTTCTCAGAGTTGGTGTACTCCACCTTGATGGATTGAATCAGTCAATCAATCAATCAATCAATAACTCACTCACTCAGTCACTCACTCAATCAAATCAAACAATCAAACAACCAGACAATCAAACAATCAATCAATCAATGACTTAATTAAAGCCAAGGGTAAAGACCCTCTACTAACTAGGGGTACTTAAAAAATAAAAAAATAAAATAAATAAATACACAGCTACTAAATAATCTAATTAGCCGTTATTATACTAAACAAATTATTTAATTAAAAGAAGCAAGAGTTTAATTATTTACGATAAGATAGCTATTTACAATAATTCCTAACCAATAATGAACTAACAAAACAAATCATTTCACTTATAAATTAAATAAACTCAGTACACTGGTCACTTATATGGAAAACTCTGGAGCATAGTGTAAAGAGTATTAATGGTTTTGAGTGTATTATAGTTCATCTTTTTATACTGTAAATATTTCTAGGAGGGCCACTGGTTTATCAGTAATATCTACTGTTCTGTGTTACCCTCTATTAATACCGGTAAAGTTGGTTATTGTAATAAAATTTATGTAAAAATTATTGTTACCAAAAATGGGACATTCATTAGAGCAAGGCCACTTATAGTCTTTATACCCTTGGCCACTCAGCAAAGAAATGCTGATAATGGAATCAATATGGCTATTAAGTAAAAACTGCGTTGTTATCAGTTTTAATTGGTCCAGCTTTCTCCAGTCAACCTTTCACTAACATCCCACAACTTCTTTCCCAAACCGGGATCTTTGGCAAGTGGATTGCACTCCTTGACTCGGCAATCACTGTAGTAAAGCCCGGAGACACCTTCTAGCTCTTCTGCAACTGAACAGTAGATTGTTGTCTGTGCTCCCTGCTTGCAATCCTTGAAAAATAGGAACATCAAGAGCTGTACTAATGGTTTCACAAAAGGTTTTTGGAAAAGCTTCCAGCATCGCCAGATGTCAGACTTCACAGCACCAGGATGAAGGGCATATACTGTTACTCCAGTACCTGAAGCAAGGAAATTAAGGCATGTTAATTCACTGTACTGTGGCCTAATGATTATTGCACTGGACACTGGTCCAGGTAGTCTAGGTTTGAGCCCCAGCTGCATCATTGTATTGATAGGAGATGATTCTGTTGTGGTATCATAGGGGTCAACAGTGTTCCACATGGGCTGTATTGTGTGTGTAAAACGAACATGGCTGCATGTCGGCCGAGAATAAAGTGTTGTGTTCTCAAAAGCTGTTGTTCCTTTGATGGAAGCTTTACCAGCTGGTCAATAATAAGTGTTGTGTTCTTGGGCAAGACACTTTACTCTTGCACTACTCTTGCAGTACCTTCTCCAGCCAGGGGTATAAATGGGTACCAGTAAACCTTGTGATGGACTAGCATTCCATCCATAAGGGAGAAGAAATACTACGACTCACTTCATACTACCATATACAATCATGGTATCAAAAAACTGTCCAATCACTGGTGAATAAATTTGTTATCATTTTTGTGCCACAATAGGTTACCATGGCAACAGTATGACCTGCTAAAAACACCCTTAAATACAGCTTTATAACTCAAAAACGGTATGGTGAAATTTTTTTATATTCATTGTCAAATTTTACCATGATTGTAGCATCAAGAGATAAAGAGTGGTTATAATGACCTATCAAAATCTAAGTGCTGGAAACTGTTTTGAGCCACCTTAAAAGCTTGACTTGCAGTTTGTATATCCACATGGCTGCATATGGCCAAGTTCTTCGATTACGTAGATGCAAAAAAGAACTTGGCTGTTTAATACCTTGTAGCCTCAGGTTAATTCAAAGACTTTTCAAATTAGTTGAAGGACTATCGGTAAAACTTCAAGGACTTTTCAAGGAGTATACATTGTATGTGAATTTTGTATGTCACTCATGTGTACTAGTGAAAACTGACAGAGGTGGTTTCTAAGGCATTATAATTCTAATTTATTACATCAAACATACTTGTACATAATGCTCACATGACTTCACTCACCTTCTAATCGCTTGCTCAACTCCCTTGTGAACACAACCTGTGCTAACTTTGATTGAGCATAGCGACTCTTCACTTTTCCAAACTTCTCTTTGGAAAGTGTAAAATCGTCAAGTTGGAGATCTGCATATTTTAGCTCATGCATTAAAGATGATACATTTACAATACGACTTGGTGCGGATTTCTTCAGTTTCTCCATCACTAGTAAAGTGAGCAGAAAATGGCTAAGGTAGTTTACTTGAAAAATACTTTCATAGCCATCCTTTGTCAACCTGTAAGTTCCAGAAAGCCCTGCATTGTTTACAAGAATGTCCAGCCTCTCTTCTGTTTCATTGATGAGCTTAGCAAAAGCTCTGACAGACTCAAAAGAAGCCAGGTCAAGAATCCTGACAACAACTTTATCACTTCCAGTCTCAGCAACAATGTCCCTTGCAGCATCTTTGGCTTTCTCCTCATCTCGGCAAGCCAAAATGACCCTGGCACCTCTCTCTGCAAAATCCAATGCTGTCTCCTTTCCAATTCCAGTGTTGGCACCTGTCACAATTGTAGTCTTGCCTAAACATAACAGCAATAAAACCCTTTTAAAATCAGTGTTACTGTAAGACTGTAGTGTAGTCACAGAAAAACAAGCCAGCAAAACTGGAGAAGGTCAAAAAGTACAAGGACGAGGGGTTAAACTTTCTCCATATCCCTACTCATACACTGTCCCCACAAAGGCTTTTACTAGTTTCGTCCTGTGTCTTCTCCACTGGAATGCTTGTACTTAATGCTCCCTTTTTTCCCACTTAAATGCTCTGACTATCCTATAAAACTCACCTCTAAAATACTCAGACAGGCAAATTCAACAGAACAAAAAGATATCAGTCACCTTGGCATCCTAATTTAACAGACTAAGCACTGTAGTTCACTAAGTAAGGCTTAAAGGAATATTTTCAACAAAAAATTTGGTTAAAACCAAGGTCAAAATGTCGTTAATTGCTTTCGCTAATTTTTGTGTTGAAAGTAGTTCACTGTAGTTGAAATTAACACAAAAAGTCGTGCTATACATTGCTTGGCATTAGTTTCAGTTGCCACTTTCTCTTAGAGACTTTTGTATTTTTTGCTGAACTGAGAAAAAAAGTTTTTGGGGGTAAATCCTACTGAAATGTTCACAAAAATGCTAGCATACTGTGCAAAACTCTATCATTCTGCACTTTCTTGCCCCAATTGTTTGACTCAAATTGCCTTGTTTTCCTGCAAAGACACAAATCGAATAAACAAGCAAATTTTGCACTGTAGATTGCAGGCAATGCATCTGAAAAGTTGACAATAATTATTATATCAAGACCCAAGATTATTAACCTCTATCTGGCAAAGACATAACTCTACAGTATCACTACAGATTTCGTTAGGTCAAAGAAAGGCTAGAAATAAAAAGTATACATATTTTGAGGCCAAGCTCACTTTATTTGAAACTTCTATAGCCTGGATGAAATGAACTGTGAATCACCTTTGGAAGTAAAACCTTCAAGTTGTACTTTATATTCTGCACATTCACACTTTTTGAAGTGTCACTCAGTATGCTATGGTGAATCTTACCATCCAATCGTGCCTTGCTCTTGCATACTCCTCCACTGAAATACCACTTTATAAGTACTACCAAACAAATTGTCACTCCTATGACAGCTATCAGTATTCTAACAGCACTTTGTGAGATGAAATTGTTGCCTTTATGAGATTGAAAAAAAAAACATAGTTATTTTTTAACTACAATAACACAATGACACAGTCTCACTACGACAATAACAAAATTTCTTGCAACACAAATACGTCAGGTTTCCAATGACAACATTTGTCTGCCATAAACTTGATTAAGTCAGTGAACTTTTTTTTAATTGTATAATTACAGTCTAACGTACTTAGTTTCTGATTTCTGAACCAGACCACAAATCTCAATGAGTTTCACTCCATTTTTGTGAAGAGTAGCAGCCTAAACCTGTAATTCTGGGTGGCAATTACGGCAAAGCAATTTTAACTTAAAATACTTTTAGGTGTTCAAACCGTTTTACTCTCATGTAGTGTACCACAACATAAATGAGGTGTATAAACCTAACCATACTTGCTGCAGGAGTCCCTGTAACCTAACCTCTAATCAAGCATTTTTTTTTTGGAATGGGAGAAGGAAAAAGGGAGAAGGAAAAAGGGAGAAGGGAAGAGGGAGAAGGCCATTAGAAATTCTGTGTGGCCAGAAAAAAGAAATTAAAGGAAAACTTACATTTCCAGGAGGGTGGAGGAGAAGTGGGCTCAACCAAAAGAACATTCTGTGTGGCGGGGAGAGGGGATGGATATTTTCTGGAACCCTTTAGTGGTGGCATTTGAGGACTTAGCAAAGGTCAGGTAGTTTCACAGTGATTCCCTTCGTTTCGACATGCTCCGAATAAAATGTAATAGCCAAACTCTCACGTGTAAACAAAAACAAACGTGTGACTGTCTAGGGCCCTTCAAGGACACACTCGTGGGAACTGGCACCTTCACAACTGAGAGATATCTTTGAAACCCTTACCCTCGCCCCTTAATTCCGGCTAACCAGAACCTAGTCACATTTCGCAAAGGGGAAATCCCTCAAAGAGAAGTTAAGCTGTGAAGGCATCAGGGAAAAGCATGATTTTCTTTTCCAAACCCACCGAACGCTGCGCATATGCGACATGACACGAAAGTGCATAAAGTCTTATATTTTACAATTCACGTTCGTAGAAATAGACAAACAAGATAACATAACAGGATCATTCACATTACAACAAACCTCCCGCTATCTCTTCTCCACGGGTCGCTGTAAGGCAGAAAGAGAGCGAAACGAAAACGAGTGACACCGCCATTATTGTCGATTTGAAAGAAACTAGTTCCCAGTCTTCCTTAGCCGCGCTCAGTAGGCACCAGAATGACACGCAACTCACAAGGGACTCACAAGGGGAAGATACCCGCGGACTAAAATTCTTAATATGCACAAAAATGTAAATCTTATTTATAGTGGTCATGCACTTAGCTATTAGCGACAGAGAAAATTATGTCATTAAGATTGGCTGAGAGCTGGTCAATTTTAAAATCGTTGATTTTCAAGTTGCACTGCAATGCAAAAATGCAAAATGAAAAATAACGCACGTCCGTCCGTAATTTTCTCAGTATGAAGTAAGAAATAAGTAATCGTAAGACAGAAAGCTCCAGAAAATAAGGATTTACAGTACGCTTGACGTTTTATAATTCTCTCAAACTGCACTCGCCAAAAGGCTCGGGCAATGTTGAGAGTGACATTCCATGGTATACCACAAGAGGGTGTTGCATAACTATTTTGTATACATACCAGGCCATAGAAAATACATGTACAGCGGCCAACTGATTTACACATGCGACATACGCGCGGCGCATGACGAGAAGGTTGATCCTACATCCTACATGATGGGATGTAGTTCCGTCGAATGAGGGTCTCCCGGGGGGGGGGGGGGTCTTTGTTCCCTTGTTCCCTTCCAAAATTGCCCTATGTTCCCATGTTCCCACACATTTTCGTTATTTGTTCCCCTTTGTAATTTTTCGAATTTTGTTCCCCTGTTCCCAAAAAATGGCTAATGTTCCCTTGTTCCCTTCGATATTTTGCCAATGTTCCCTTGTTCCCCAAAACCCCTGGGAGACCCTCTCGAATATACAACAGCTTTCCCGTATTCTGATTGGCTCTATTTTCTATGGCATGGTATAAAGGTCCGGTATTTATAACTAATCACTCCGTTGTGGTATGATTCGGCGGCATGTTAGGTGAGTTTGGCGTATATTTCACCAAGCCACGGCACACTAATGGCTGCCATATGTGCAATGGCTCAGCCAATCTGATTACAGCATTTGCATTATTATACTAATAGAATTCTACTAATAGCGAATAGTAACGTTAGGAATTACTATGCTAGTGGATTAAACTTATTAAAGGAGTGTATTCATAAATTATGCATGCACGAGTACTGTACTCCCTATACGGGGAGGGCCCGGGGTACCTTTTTCAGAAATAACACACAAACTGCGGTGACAAACGTGACAATAAAACGTATTTTAGAAAACAAAATTCATTAACTTGACGTTTCGTATGTTTCGATATACATCTTCAGAAGTGACCGTTTGGAATAGAAGTAACAACTAAATTTAAATTATAGATAAGTAACTAATTAACAATAACAATGACAGAAGCTGAGAAAAATTTGCATATTAAAAGATGCAAACTAATAAAGATAAAGCTTTTGCTGCTAACATTATCAGGTATATAAAAGGGTAGAGATTTCACAAGTTGAGGTATAGGAAAGGGTAAAGAAATCTGTCATTTAGTTATTTTAAAGGCCCTTTAATTAAAATATTTCTAACAGGCGCACCTTATGGCTGTATCATTTCATTTTTTAGGCACTACCTGAAAATGACAAGAAGAAGTCCTATTTTGGCGATTTATTCGTAAATGCAAATGTAAAACCATACACATACGGGCCAGTTACGAACGTAAGTGAAACTGAGTACCTTTTTTCAACTTGAGGTATACGCCGGGGGCACCTTTTCTGTCAAAATGATATACAAGAGGGTGAGGGGCCGGTTGAACCTTGGTGCGGAGCCTGCCCTTGTGTGACTTTGTGGTCGTTTTTGTGGTACATTTTTGAAGACAATATCAAAGCCTCGCATCCACGTTGGATTACGTTGTAACGCAAATGAGAAAAACTAACCGCGAAAAGGGCTTTTAAAACCTAAAATGTTTCAAGTGACACAAAGAAACGCAAATTTAATTTAATCCACTGCATGAACAACGTCTTAATGCAGGACCTCAAAGTGTTCATATATATGAAAACAAGTCAGTGTTTTTGTTTCTAAAACAGACGAACTAAAAGTTTCTGATTAAACGGTTCATTGCCGATCGCAGACTAGACTGCGAGCATTATCTCTTTTGCTCGGAAATCCGGGAGGAACGTAAAACAAGCAAGCGTACGAGCGTGACTGCGAATGTGACATGCGGGTTACTTGAGGCTCGCGGCTTCGCATATTACGCTCGCACGCTCACCACCCACCGCTCGCTTGTGTTGCGTTCTTCTTTGCGTTCTTCCCCACGGATTTTCGAACAAAAGAGAGTTGCTTGCAGTCTAGTTGCACCCTGATATTTTCGTTTTTTATTTAGAACAATTAAAGCAATCATCATTCTATCATTTGAAAAGCCCAGGGAATGCGCTCTCGGCAGTATAAGCCAAAAAATAAACCAACCTTGCCTTAATTCAGTAAAGTAGTATTATCGATTTTCTGCCGGTTTAGAGGTCCGTCACTGGGTGATGCTGTTTGCTGTGAGTAACTACGTTGTGCGGCACTGTCCCACTCTCGGCTACCCTCGGTTACTCTCCCGGGGCCACGCCCTGCGGTGGCTAACCAGTACGGACACTAACAACGGCAAGACTTCTGACGGAACATTTCTAAATTCACCTTATATATATGATTATTCAAGGCTGCAAAAAACTTTCCGGTAAGATGAAACATTGTCAACTTTGCATGTCTGTTCAACTGATCGCTGAATACAGTTGTTATGTCCAGTCGAACCTCCCTATAACGGCCACCTTGTATTGAGGACAAAGGAAAGCCGGCCGTTGTAGAGAGGTGGCCGTTACAGGGAAATCTAATAATATTATGACACCTTTAAATTTGGGGGATGCAACATTTTTGTCCTCGAAAATGCTTATTGTTGCGTGTGAGTATGTAACACAACCAAAATATATCAATAAGACAGAAACCAAACAGAAACAGACACCAACGATCGACGCGCGGTACTGCTGAAGTCGCTGAAGTTTCATGACCTTTTACGAAAAAATGTGGTTTTGTATACACTGTTCGTTAGTCGTTGACTGGCCGTTGGCGAGAAGTTATTTTGGCAGTTGTGACACGTTTTAGTGACCGTTGCCGTTGTGGAGAGATTAAAATAAGAGTTAATGTGTGGACCGTCCGCCGGGGCAAAAAATTGGCCGTTATACCGTGAGAAATGACAGTTCAAGAGTAGCCGTTTTAGAGTGGTGGCCGTTGAAGAATAGCCGTTTTAGATACATACACATTTTATTTTAGTGAAGTAAGTTTGAATAAAGGTCGCCAAAGGGCTGATGTGGATCTACTACAATAAATAGAGCGGTGGCTGTAAGTAGAGGTTCGACTGTATTTAAAGTATCGCTGAGGGACACAGCCAGGTAGCAAACATCAGTGCTCCCAAACTCATGGAGTATTTTGCTGATTTGAGATGACTGAGCAGAAGGCATGACGAAATAATAATGACCTTGACATTGAACAACCTTCGTTGACCTTCATTAACGCACACAAACTCGCCTGTTGACAGGAATAGCCATTTTGTAAATTTCGCCGATTCAGGGATCTCAAAGGAATTAGAGGATATTGTACCAATATTTATTATTTGTTGTCAATTTGCCATTTTGGGTCACCGGTCGTTCCATCTGAGTAGGCCCGCAGAATCTATTTTCTGGAGTATTTGTATGAAACCCTGGCTATACTCATTAAGTGTACAAAAATGATTTTCTAGGTTAGGAGCTAAAATGGACGTGGGTGAAGGAACTGAGCAAAATTTGTCTTGTTTCGCGCCGTAAGCATCAACCTGAGAAATTCACTTGCTGCTAAGACAGTTCAAAGCGAACTGATTAGCTCATAACCATTTGTTGACTGAAGAAAGACAATTAACTGTAGAATAATAAAACATTTTCCGCTGGCATTTGAATACAGTACACATAATCTTCGCAAAGGCCAAGGCCATCTGATCATGAAGACGTCACGATAACATTACGTTGCAGTTTTTGCGTCGAACATTTCGTAATGCCTGCAGTATATAAGCAAGTTGTCGCTAGTATCCTTTGTCCAGTGAGTCACTTCACCTGTTCGTGTTACAGCGCGGCATTACAAAAGCGTACTCTGAGTTGTAAGTTACATTTTTTTCGGTCAGTAACTATTATTAATTTTACTAATGAACATAACTTTTAGGCGCATTAATATTTCGAACAAGAGGTCAAGACTTAAAATCCGTTCTGTAAAGTAATGTGTGTAAAAAAAAGAGTGTGGATACGCCGGTATGTTATAGAGCTGTCAGCCAGAGATATGTTCACAAACGGGCAATTTACCGGATGTCTGGTTCTTAAAAACCTATAGCTGTGTCTGATCTAATCTGATGCAGTTTGCAGTGAGATGTGTTAAGTTTTGTTTTCGTGATGTTGGCATTTGCTCTGTAAACAAAAGATTTAACCTGCGCTAAATCCACTGATTTTTCTTCCAGGCTTGCTACAAGTACCGCGAAGTTGAAGATTTCAAGGATGGAATTCCTACAGGAGATGTTGTCTTTGGAACCCCTCGCTCATCCTGGAGCCATCGCATCAGTTTTGCTCCTGACAGTTATGTTCCTCTACTGGTATGGAACACGTGGTTTCGCTGACCTCAAGAAGCTCAACGTCCCCGGCCCCAAACCTGTTCCATATTTTGGGAACTTTCTCGAAACGAGGAAATATGGTGTACTGCACCTGATGTGTCTCGACTACTCCAAGAAGTACGGCAAAGTTTTTGCCATGTGTCTGGGTGGTAAACCAACGCTTGTCGTTGCAGATCCAGAGATGTTGAAGCAAATAATGATCAAAGATTTTCCAAACTTTCGAAATCGTTTCCAAATGCAGTTCCCGGGTCATCCATTCGAGAAAAACCTGTTAGAGGCAAAAGATGAAACCTGGAAGCGGATTCGGTCCACACTGACACCCACCTTCAGCGCGGGAAAGATGAAGTTGATGTTGCCATTGATCGAGAAGTCGTGCGACACACTGATGGAAAAGCTCGAGAAAATTTCCGATTCAGGTCAGTATTAATCGTTTTCTGATTGTTTTCCCCATCCCTTGAGTCGCATCTCTTGAGGCTTAAGTGGATCATTTTAGCGGGGGAGGCTTCCTCGGTGCCACCTATTGGAAAGCCTTCGAAAACTGTTCAGCTAAAGCAAACTACTAGCTGTTGTACATCATCGTTATTATTGTTTCACGATTCTGTTGGCTTATTTGTGCATTATATGCACCTCACAAGCGAGAAGGGCAGCATTCACTACCTTATAGGTATACTAGTATTTTAATTTGCTTGAATTACGACCCGGACGAACTCAAGTCAAAATAGAGGGACTGTGGACAGAATAGTAGTACCGGTGGTGGATTTCGGGAAGAGTCACAGAATTTTCCTAAAGATATAGACAGAAAGACACACAATGTGGATGATCGAAAATATAATCACTTACTTCGACTTTATATTAAGGAGTGGGGTCAAATTTATGTAGCCGTTAGGCGTAAAATTGGACGATTTCAACTGCTAGTCGTAGAAAATATGACCGTAAAAAAAAATAGCCACGAAAGTGAAAGTTTTAAGATCTTTTGTTAAGAATTTTTTTTAGTCTTGTCTTACTATAGTAGTCAGCAATATTAGTGATTATTAGTGCACGGTTCTTATAAAAATAGGTTTTTCTAACTTTCGGCGGCATGATTTCTTTCATAGATCAAAGTGTCAACATGCTGGACTGGTTCAGCAAGCTAACTCTGGAAGCGATTTTATCCACTGCTTTTGGTGTGGACGCGAACATACAAATGGGAGAAAACACCGAAACGCTTGAGAAGGCCAAGGCCCTGTTTGAAGTGCCGTTCATGGTCAGACTGATAGCCCGCCTGCCATTTGGCAAATTGCTCCTTAAGATAATGTCCTCTGTACGTGGAAACCCGGCGATATATCTAGGAGACGTGGTCAAAGAAATCATCAAAACACGGCGCCAACAGGGGCTGACGGGACGGAAAGATTTGCTCCATCTCATGATGACCGCCAACGAAGAGACCACGGTGGAAGGGGTCAGCAAACTTTCCGATGACGAGATTGTAGCTCAATCGATCATCTTCCTTCTGGCTGGCTACGAAACGTCAAGCAACACGTTGAGCTTTATCCTTTATCACTTGGCTCTAAACTCAGATGTTCAAGACAAGCTGAGGACAGAGATCAAAGAAACCGTGGAGTCCAATGCCAAGAGGAAGTCTCTTTACGAACTGGCTCAGAACATGGAGTACCTTGATTGCGTCATCAAGGAGTCTCAGCGACTGTGTCCCGCGGCTCCACACGTCAACCGAGAATGCTGCGAGGATTATGATCTCAATGGAATCCATATTCCAGCTGGCACGGAGATCATGATTCCAATATATGTCCTGCATCATGACCCCGACGCTTGGCAGAACCCGGAGAAGTTTGATCCCGAGAGATTCCGTGGTCCCGCCAAAGACGCCCGCCATGCTTTCCAGTTCCTGCCGTTTGGCGCCGGGCCCAGGAATTGCATCGGTATGAGGTTCGCATTGATGGAGGTCAAGATTGCTCTAGTGAGAATTCTGATGAAGTACAAGTTTGTGGCATCTCCTGAGACACAAGTACCCCTTGAGATTCGTGAAGGCATTACTTTGTCGGCGAAAGATGGAGTGCTAATCAGAGTGCAGTCCACAAATTAAAGAGCCTTAGCTGTAATGTACCGTTAAAACGTCGTGAAGTTTTGTATAACAAAACTGAACTGATAGGCCTTGACGTTTTCCTAAAAGCATAGATTAAGTAGTAAGTACTTAGCCAATTGACGTTTTCCTTTTAAATATAAAACAGGACAAGTCATATATCGTGCGCGCCTATACTAATGAAGTACGGGCGCCCTCAGGACCGTCCGCAATAGCGCGATGTGATGAACATGACTCACTGTTTGGTTGTAAAGTGTCACATATAACGTATGTGACTGTTATATTCTTATACGATTTCCAGTTTCTTTAAACTGTAGTACATTTACTTTGATGTTATCAACAATTA
The DNA here is from genome assembly GCF_964199315.1 of Orbicella franksi. Classification (NCBI taxonomy): domain Eukaryota; kingdom Metazoa; phylum Cnidaria; class Anthozoa; order Scleractinia; family Merulinidae; genus Orbicella; species Orbicella franksi. The sequence continues at coordinate 1,704,903 of NC_138148.1, read as the reverse complement.
ATAGAGGTCAACATTACGTACAAAGTAGTGAAAACATTTGAAGACCGCAGAATAATTATGTCATTCAATAGTCTACTTATACGTCAAAGTTATATGTAACGACTGTAGATCAATAAGCATATTAGTTTGGGACTACACAAAGTGTCCGGAATTCCGAAATAGCTTGAGTTCGAAACAACGGGAGTTGTTTTACATATATTTCTTTGTAATCTCGGCCAGGGATGTAGGAATAAAATACTATACTAAGCAATTGGCTTAAAAATTTCGTGTCACTTCGTTATCCAAGAGGAAGTAAAACCAAAGCCAATCCTGGCATGTTCGCACACGTTTTCCCGTGCTTTGTGTCGGCTACAAGTATTTGCTTTGCGTTTTGATTGGTTCACTGCATTGACTATGGCCATTGTGATTGACCAGAGTGATTACCGACAGCTAAAAACTTGTGATGTTTCGTACCTCATTGTCTCATTTGCTAGAAAACGTAATCAGACATCGAAGAAAGGACAATTTTGTTTATTCCTGTTAGCATCCACATCATGTGAGCCCGGTTAGCTCAGTCGGTAGAGCATCAGACTTTTAATCTGAGGGTCATGGCTTCAAGTCCCATATCGGGCGCGCTGAATTTCTTTTTGTTAACATTATTTCACTTCTTCTCTTTTCGTGATGGAGCTGTGAGTCACGATCAGCACAGGACTGCAATTTGAGCATCACTTCTTTTCGATCTTCGTCGTAGCCTGAGTACAGCTGCCTTAAGACGCAGCATTTTTAATGGGAGGCTGTAAAGCTTACTGACTATTCTTACCCAAATATGTGTCTATAAAATGAAACACGAAACTGGCGATAGGATGTCAAAGATTTCAACTTACAATCACAACATGTCTCTAGCCTTCAAATTGTTTCATAATTTAGAAAAAATTATTAACAATTGATGTTTTGTTTTATCGGTTGTCATAGAAGAAAAATGGTAAAGTATAAGGCGAGAAAACGTTCTCCCCGGCGGGGAATCGAACCCCGGTCTCCCGCGTGACAGGCGGGGATACTCACCACTATACTACCGAGACTTTGATGGTGAAATGGAAATAATCTAAAAGAAATCAACATTGCTTTGTTAACTCCCGAAAGTTGGTGTAAAACAATACACTTTTTATGGTTGGGTAGTTTTCACTAAAGTGTCAAAAGTAATTGGCATCAAGTTCTTGGGCTGTGCATTACTACGCTGAGCGATTGGCCTAAAACAAAAGTGTCTCTTCGTTATCCAAGAAGAAGCGAAACCATAACCAAGCGTGACTTGCTCGCACACGTTTTCCCGCGTTTTGCGTCGGCCGTTGTATTTACATTGCGTTTTGATTGGTTCACTGGATTGACTGTGGTCCTTGGATCGTGCTTAGACCGGGTAAGTACTTTGGTTTTTGTTTTATAACACAAACAATATATAACTGACAGTTGAAAACCAGTGATGTCTACTATCTTATTGTCTCCATAAAATAATAAAATCTCACTACATGGTTAAATAAGTATTTGGACGCTGAGGAGTGCATGAGAAACGTTCAGTTTTCTGTTAGAATCCACATCGTGTGAGCCCGGTTAGCTCAGTCGGTAGAGCATCAGACTTTTAATCTGAGGGTCATGGGTTCAAGTCCCATATTGGGCGCGCTGACTTTTTTATTAACAATATTTCATTTCTTCTTTTCTCGTGATGGAGTTGTGACTCATGATCAGTACGGGACTGAAATCTGAACATAGTTTCTTTTTAAAACCAAACGTTTTGCGTTATTGTCATGTTTATCTCCACAGTTTGCATGTTATTTCTTGGCTACGATAGCCAAAGTAAAAGAGTATTTTGGTTGTTTTATTTTTTCGCAGCCTGTCTTAATTATAAGGCGTGGCATTTATTTTTACCTCGTACGTGTCTATAAAATAAAATACTGACACATACGTAATAAGATAAAAGACTGACTTTAGAATCACGACATGTCAGCACTGTGTTGAGGAAAGAATAAATAAATGGCAATCGTTAGCTAACTTACAAATTATTTCATAATTAAAAAAAAAAAAATAATACCAAGAGATTACCAAGGTAAGTACCTTGATAATCTCTTGATAACACCAATTGATGCTAGTTCATCGGTTCCTACGACAGAAGAAAAATATGGTGGTATAACGAAAGAAAATATTTCTCCGCGGTGGGGAATCGAACCCGGGTCCCCCGCGTGACAGGCGGGGATACTCACCACTATACTACCGAGGATTGACGTACAAAGCTGCCGAAAGTGGGTGTGAAACAATACACCTTTTCTGGTATGAGCTTGGTAAGCTTCCTTAAAGAGCTCCTTATTTTTCTGGGTGAGACTCTCTGCGATGAAGATTCTCTGGGCAATTGGGGAACCAAGATCCTTGGTTGAAAGATCGTTTAACTTCCTTCGGGCTTTATAAAACTTATCCTTGGTTATCCTTCTCACAAACTTGACAATAATTGTAATTATTTTATAAATTGTGAGTACAAATAAATGGTTGTTGTTGTTGTTATGGCGGTTTCCACTTGGGTGTCAAAAATAATTCCATTCGCATTTTCTGGGTTTGTGTATTACTACGCTAAGCGATTGACTTAAAAACTGCTCGCCTCACCTTTTTATCCAATAAGAAGTAAAACCGAAACCAATCGTAACTTGCTTGCACATATTTTCCCGCGCTTTGTGTCGGCTACATGTATTTACAATGAGTTTTGATCCGTTGATAGGTTAACTGGATATTCCAGAGTGATTACTCTGACAATGCAACCAACACTTGAAAACTGGCGATGTGTACCATCTTATTGTCTCCATATTATAAATGTCAAACTAAGTGCTTATCGAGGCAACGAGAAAAGGACAAGTTTTCTTTCTTCTTTATATCCAAAACACGTGAGCCCGGTTAGCTCAGTCGGTAGAGCATCAGACTTTTAATCTGAGGGCCATGGGTTCAAGTCCCATACCGGGCGCGCTGAATTCTTTTTTTTATTACCAATGTTTCACTTGCTCTCTTTTTGTGTTGAAGCTATGACTCGCGAACAGCACAGGACTGCGATTTGAAAAGAACTTTTTTTACACCAAATGTTTCGATTTTTCTCGTAGGCTGAGAACAGCTCTCCTAAGACGAAGCATTTTGAATAGAAGCTGTAAAGCTTACTGACTATTCAGTAGCTCAAGTATGTGCCTATAAAGTAAAATACGATACACACGTAGCAATAGGATATAAAAGAATGTTCATTAGAAGAGCGACATGTCGGCACTGTGCTAAGGAAAGACAATAACCAGCTTTCAAATTGTTTCATCACTTAAAAAATTTTTATTAGCAGTCGATGTTTGGTTTCTTCGGTTTTGATAGAGGAAAAACAAGAAACAGGAAGGAAAGGAAACGTTCTCCCCGGCGGGGAATCGAACCCCGGTCTCCCGCGTGACAGGCGGGGATACTCACCACTATACTACCGAGGATTTGATGGTAAAATAGAAGTATTTTTAAAGCAAATCAACATTGCTTTTTGAAGCTCCCAAAAGTGGGTGTGAAACAATACATCTTTTCTGGTATAGCGGTTATCACTTGAGTGCTCACTTGAGTGTCGAAAGTAATTCGATTCGCCTTTTCTGGGTTTTGTGCATTACTACGCTAAGCGATTGGCTTAAAAAGAGCTCGCGTCACCTCTTTATCCAATAAGAAGAAAAACCAAAACCAATCGTGACTTGCTTGCACACATTTTCCCGCGCTTTACGTCTGCTTCATGTAGTTACTATGAGTTTTGATCTGTTGATATGTTAACAGGATATTCCAGAGTGACTACTCTGACAATGCAACCAACACTTGAAAACTGGCGATATTTACCATCTTATTGTCTCCATATTATCAATCTCAAGCTAAGTGATTATTGAGACATCGAAAAAAGGTCATGTTGTCCCTCTTTCTTCAACACGTGAGCTCAGTTGGTAGAGCATCAGACTTTTAACCTGAGGGTCGCGGGTTCAAGTCCCATATATATCGGGCGCGCTGACTCTTTTTGTTAACAATATTTCATTTCTTCTTTTCTCTTGATGGAGTTGTGACTCACGATCAATACGGTACTGAAATCTGAACATAGTTTCTTTTAAAACCAAAAGTTTTGTATTATTTTCTTGGTTATCACCACAGTTTGCGTGTTATTTCTTGTTAAGCTACGATAGCCAAACTAAAAGAGTATTTTGATTTTTTTTCTCGCAGCCTGTGTACAGTTGCCTTAATTATAAGGCGTGGCATTTATTTTTACTTCTGGCGTGTCTATGAAATAAAATACTGACACATACGTAATAAGATAAAAGATTGACTTTAGAATCACGACATGTGGGCACTGTGTTGAGGAAAGAATGACAATCGTTAGCTAACTTACAAATTATTTCGTAACTCAAAAAAAAAAAAATTATACCAAGAGATTACCAAGTTAAGTACCTTGATAATCTCTTGGTAACACCAGTTGATGCTAGTTTATCGGTTACTACGACAGAAGAAAAATATGGTCGTATAACGAAAGAAAAAGTTTCTCCCCGGCGGGGAATCGAACCCCGGTCTCCTGCGTGACAGGCGGGGATACTCACCACTACTCTGTCGAGGATTTGACGGTAAAATAGAAATCTTTTAGAACCAAATTAACATTGCTTTATTAAACTCCCGAAAGTGGGTGTAAAACCATTCACATTTTTCTGGTATTGTGGTTTTCACTTGAGGGTCGAAGGTAATTTGCATTTTCTGTGGTAGTGTCAGTAGCAACGCTAACCGATCGGTTTAAAAAAGCGCGCGTCACTTTTTTGTCCAGTTCAGAGATGTAAAACCAAAACCAATCGTGACTTGCTTGCACACCTTTTCCGGCGCTTTGTGTCGGCTACATGTATTTGCTTTGTATTTTGATTAGTTCACTGGATTGACTGTGACCCTTGTGATTGGCCAAAATAGTTACTTTGTTGTTTGGTTTATGACACAAAGAATGTAACCGACACTTTAAATCTGGCGATGTCTATCTTATTGTCTCCATAAAATAATCAAACTGGCTAAAGTAAGTATTCAGACATCGAAGAAAAGACTGTTTGTTTTTTCCTGTTAGCATCCACATCATGAGAGCCCGGTTAGCTCAGTCGGTAGAGCATCAGACTGTTAATCTGAGAGTCTTGGGCTCAAGTCCCGTATCGGGCGCGCTGAATTTCTTTTTATTAACAATATTTCACTTGTTCTCTTTTTGTGCTTAAGCTGTGACTCACGATCAGTACAGGACTGCAATTTGAACAAACCTACTTTTAAAGTAAATGTTTAAATCTTTATCGCAGCCTGAGTACAGCTGTCTTATTAGACGCAGCATTTTTAATGGGAAGCTGTAAAGCTTACTGACTATTCAGTAGCTCAAGTACGTGCCTACAAAATAAAATGCGATAGATACGTGGCTATAGGATATAAGAGACTGCCCATTAGAAATTCAACATGTCGGCACTGTGTTGAGGATGACAATCCCTAGCTTTAAATTTTTTTCATTGTTTAAAATTTTTTTATTATCATTCGATGTTTGGTTTCTTCGGTTTTGATAGAGGAAAAACAAGAAACAGTAAGGAAAGAAAAAATTCTCCCCGGCGGGGAATCGAACCCCGGTCTCCCGCGTGACAGGCGGGGATACTCACCACTATACTACCGAGGATTTGGCGGTAAAACAGAAATATTTTAAAACCATTTCAACATTGCTTAATGACGCTCCCAAAAGTGTGTCTAAAACAATACACCTTTCTGGTATGGCGGTTATCACTTGAGGGTCGAAAGTAATTCGATTCGCCTTTTCTGGGTTTTGCGCATTACTACGCTAAGCGATTGGCTTAAAAAGAGCTCGCCTCACCTTTTTATCCAATAAGAAGAAAAACCAAAACCAATCGTGACTTACTTGCACACATTTTTCCGCGGCTTGCGTTTGCTCCATGTATTTACGATGAGTTTTGATCTGTTGATATGTTAACTGGATTTTCCAGAAAGATTACTGTGACAATGCTACCAACACTTGAAAACTGGCGATGTTTACCATCTTATTGTCTCCATATGTATTATCAATCTCAAGCTAAGTGATTATCGAGACATCGAAAAAAGGATTTGTTGTCTTTCTTCTTTCCATACAAACACGTGAGCCCGGTTAGCTCAGTCGGTAGAGCATCAGACTTTTAATCTGAGGGTCACGGCTTCAAGTCTCACATCGGGCGCCTGACTTTTTTTTAATTAACAATATCTAACTTCTTCTTTTCTCGTGATGGAGTGTTGACTCACGATGAGTACAGGACTGAAAACTGAACATAGTTTCTTTTAAGTCAAATTTTTCGTTTTATTGTCATGTTTATCACCGTAGTATTTCTTGTTAGGCTACGATGGTCAAAGAAAAAGAGTATTTTTGATTTTTTTTCTCCTACGCTGTATACAGGTGCCTTAATTATAAGGCGTGGCATTTAGTTTTACCTCACACATGTTTCTATAAAATAATATAGGACACATACGTAATACGATAAAAGGCTGCGCTTTAGAATCCCGACATGTTGGCGCTGTGTTAAGGAATGATTGACAATCGCTAGCTTACAAATTGATTTATAATTTTTTAAAAATACTACCAATTGATGTTTAGTTTATCGGTTACTAAAACAGAAGAAAAAAATGGGCGGAAAAAGAAAAAGTTCTCCCCGGCGGGGAATCGAACCCCGGTCTCCCGCGTGACAGGCGGGGATACTCACCACTATACTACCGAGGATTTGATGGTAGACAGGAAATATTTTAGAACCAAATCAACACTACTTTCTGAAACTCCCGAAAGTGTGTAAAATTGTTCACCTTTCCTGGCATGGCGGTTTGACGCACTTGAGTGCCGAAAGTAATTCGCATTTTCTGGGGTAGTGTCAGTAGCAACGCTAACCGATGGTTAATGAGGCCCTGCTGGTGTGCAATTTAGTATAAATTATTAAAGCCACACCCACACAGGGGGAGGGGCAGACCTAACAGTACCAGCAAGGATATTTATATGGGTAACAACATTGCAATCCCCCCTCCCCTTTGCCGGGTAGATACAGGAAACAGAAACAAAACGCCGATTATGGTGGCAAACATGGGTGGCAGGGAAGACAGAGCCTATCTCCCCTAGAGTAGCGGCGTCTGTAGGGGAACCTATGTTACTTAGGGGACCAGAAGAGGGGTGCCCTTCTGGGAGGACAATAGGTCCGATAGTACGATGGCACCATCCTGGAGAGATCCGGACCTATTTCCTTGGAAGTAACATAGGATGGACCAGAAAAGGGGGTGCCCCGCTGGCAGGACAATAGGTCAGATGGTACGATGACACCATCCTGGAGAGATCCGGACCTATTTCCAAGGGTGGCCATAGCACTTACTGTGGGGCAAAGTGCAGCCTAGGTTGCACTTCCCTGCCACCAAAAAACCTTAATTGACTAAGCAGCTATGGTTTACACACAATATAACAAATAGAACGTGGCAGTGAAGAAACCGAGAAGGTTCAGCAGGCGAAAGCCACCTTCTCATGAAAGGTAATTACAACCACATGGAGGAAAAAGATGGGAAAGGACAAAGCTACCAATACAGGGAGGGAGGGACGGGAAAGCGGAGAACGGCCTAGCTTGAATACTAGCTCACAACTGAGACAGGGTCAGAAAACAATGGGATTTTACTAACTGGGGATTGAGGGAGTTGGCAGGGGTATAGCATGCTGAAATCACATGAGAGCATGGTGGAAAATCCCTGGGAGCTTTGTCGTATGATTTCCCATATGGTAAAACTATTGGGTTGCATTGGACATTGACCTAAGGTTATTGCACAATGGCTAATAGCGGGAAGGTAACAGAACTGGTGACAACCTTAGATGACAGCTATGATGTAGACTACAGAGCTCATTAACCACAGTTTAAATGCCTAAACTTCTACGTTTGAAAAAACGCGCGTCACTTTTTTGTCCAATTAGATGTAAAACCAAAACGAATCGTGACTTACTTGCACACGTTTTCCAGCGCTTTGTGTCGGCTACATGTATTTGCTTTGTATTTTGACTGGTTCACTGGATTGACTGTGGTCCTTGTGATTGGCCAGAATAATTACTTGGTTTATGACACAAAGAATGTAACCGACACTTTAAATCTGACAATGTCTACTATCTTATTGTCTCCATAAAATAATAAAACTGGCTAAAGTAGGTATTCAGACATCGAAGAAAAGACAAGTTTTCTTTTTCGTTTTAACATTCACATCACGTGAGCCCGGTTAGCTCAGTCGGTAGAGCATCAGACTTTTAATCTGAGGGTCATGGGTTCAAGTCCCATATCGGGCGCGCTGAATTTCTTTTTATTAACATTATTTCACTTTTTCTCTTTTCGTGATGGAGCTGTGAGTCACGATCAGTACAGGACTGCAATTTGAGCATCAATTCTTTTCGATCTTTGTCGTAGCCTGAGTACAGCTGCCTTAAGACGCAGTATTTTTAATGGGAGGCTGTAAAGCTTACTGACTATTCTTACCCAAATATGTGTCTATAAAATAAAACACGAAACTGGCGATGGAATGTCAAAGATTTCAATTTAGACTCGCGACATGTCTCTAGCCTTCAAATTGTTTCATAACTTAGAAAAAAATTATTAACAATTGATGTTTTGTTTTATCGGTTGTGATAGAAGAAAAATAGTAAAGTATAGGGAAAGAAAACGTTCTCCCCGGCGGGGAATCGAACCCCGGTCTCCCGCGTGACAGGCGGGGATACTCACCACTATACTACCGAGGATTTGATGGTAAAATAGAAGTATTTTTAAAGCAAATCAACATTGCTTTTTGAAGCTCTCAAAAGTGGGTGTGAAACAATACATCTTTTCTGGTATAGCGGTTATCACTTGAGTGCTCACTTGAGTGTCGAAAGTAATTCGATTCGCCTTTTCTGGGTTTTGTGCATTACTACGCTAAGCGATTGGCTTAAAAAGAGCTCGCGTCACCTCTTTATCCAATAAGAAGAAAAACCAAAATCAATCGTGACTTGCTTGCACACATCGTCCCGCGCTTTGCGTCTGCTTCATGTATTTACTATGAGTTTTGATCTGTTGATATGTTAACTGGATTCAGGGGCACCCAACGGATCGTTTCGGCTAATTATCTGTTCGGAAGGCCTTTAATCTCCTCTGATTTTCTGAAGAGAATTGTCACCTCGAACTTTCGTGATATGAGGAATTTAATGTCTGTTGTTTTCGAATTGTAAAAAAATGTCGTTTTGGGTACCGAAAAAAGGTCACCTATCATTTTCGGAGAGGCGATAAGACCTAAGGTTTTGGGGGAATGGACAAAAAAGCCCTAATAAATTCGAGAATACTCAAGTTCCGCTAGAATAACCGAACAGATAAAATTTTTTTAGCGCAACCTAAAATTAACCTACAGAGCTTTAAAAGTACTCCAGATAGCCTAAAACAGCGTTTAAAAGCATTTGAGAGAAAACGGTCGTTGGGTGCCCCTGTGGATTGTCCAGAGTGATTACTGTGACAATGCAACCAACACTTGAAAACTGGCGATGTTTACCATCTTGTTGTCTCCATATGTATTATCAATCTCAAGCTAAGTGATTATTGAGACATCGGAAAAAGGATTTGTTGTCTTTCTTCTTTCCATACAAACACTTGAGCCCGGTTAGCTCAGTCGGTAGAGCATGAGACTTTTAATCTGAGGGTCATGGGTTCAAGTCCCATATTGGGCGCGCTGACTTTTTCTTGTTAACAATATTTCACTTCTTCTTTTCTCGTGATGGAGTTGTGACTCACGATCAGTGAGGGACGGAAATCTGAACATAGCTTCTTTTAAAACCAAAAGTTTTGTGTTATTGTCATGTTTACCACCACAGTTTGCGTGTTATTTCTTGTTAAGCTACGATAGCCAAACTAAAAGAGTAGTTTGATTTTTTTCCTTGCAGCTTGTGTACAGTTGCCTTAGTTATAAGGCGTGGCATTTATTTTTACCTCTCGCGTTTCTATAAAATAAAATACTGACACATACGTAATAAGATAAAAGACTGACTTTAGAATCACGACATGTCGGCACTGTGTTTAAAAATTGAGTAAATGTAGTTAGGAGATATCGGCACTGTGTTGAGGAATGAATGACAATGCTTAGCTAACTTACAAATTATTTCATAATTTTTAAAAAAAAATGATGCCAAGAGATTACCAAGGTAAGTACCTTGATAATCTCTTGATAACACCAATTGATGCTAGTTCATCGGTTACTACGACAGAAGAAAAATACGGTCGTATAACGAAAGAAAATGTTTCTCCGCGGCGGGGAATCGAAGCCCGGTCTCCCGCGTGACAGGCGGGGATACTCACCACTATACTACCGAGGATTTGATAAACAAAGCTGCCGAGAGTGGGTGTGAAACAATACACCTTTTCTGGTATGACGGTTTTCATTTGAGTGTCAAAAATAATTCGATTCGCATTTTCTGGGTTTGTGTATTACTACGCTAAACGATTGGGTTAAAAAGAGCTCGCGTCACCTCTTTATCCAATAAGAAGAAAAACCAAAACCAATCGTGACTTGCTTGCACACATTTTCCCGCGCTTTGTGTCGGCTACATGTATTTACTATGAGTTTTGATGTGTTGATATGTTAACTGGATTGTCTAGAGTAATTTCTTTGACAATGCAACCAACACTTAAAAACTGGCGATATCTACCATCTTGTTCTCTCCATATTATAAATCTCAAGCTAAGTGCGTATTGAAGCAACGAGGAATGGACAATTTTTTTTTCTTCTTCGCATCAAAACATGTGAGCCCGGTTAGCTCAGTCGGTAGAGCATCAGGCTTTTAATCTGAGGGTCATGGCTTCAAGTCCCATATCGGGCGCGCTGATTTTTTTTATTAACAATTTTTCACTTGTTCTCTTTTTGTGTTTAAGCTGTGACTCACGATCAGCACAGGACTGCAATTTGAACAAACCTTCTTTTAAAGTAAATGTTTAAATCTTTCTCGCAGCCTGAGTACAGTTGTTTTATTAGACGCAGCATTTTTAATGGAAGCTGTAAAGCTTACTGACCATTCAGTAGCTCAAGTATGTGCCTATAAAATAAAATATGATACATACGTGGCTATAGGATATAAGCGACTGCACATTAGAATCGCGACCTGTCGGCACTTTGTTAAGGAATGAAAATCACTAGCTTTCAAATTGTTTGACCATTTTTAAAAAAAATTTATTTCCAGTTGATGTTTGATTTAATCGGTTTTTGATAGAGGAAAAACAAGAAAAGTATAAGGAAAGACAAAGTTCTTCCCGGGGGGGAATCGTACCCCGTTCTCCCGCGTGACAGGCGGGGATGCTCACCACTATACTACCGAGACTTTGATGGTGAACGAAAATATTTTAAAATCAAATCAACATCGCTTTACGAAGCTCCTGAAAGTGGGTATGAAACACACCTTTTCTGGTATGGTGGTTTTCAATTGAGTATCGAAAGTAATTCGGCTCGCATTTTCTGGGTTTGTGTATTAAAACGCTGAGCGATTGGTTTAAAAAGAGCTCGCGTCACCTTTTCATCCAATAAGAAGAAAAACCAAAACCAATCGTGACTTGCTTGCACACATTTTCCCGCGCTTTGCGTCGGCTATAAGTAGTTATTTGTCAAGAGTGATTTCTTTGATAATGCGACCAAAACTTGAAAACTGGCAATGTCTACAATCTTATATTCTCCTTAAGTATTCAGACATCGAAGAAAAGACAAGTTTTCTTTTTCTTGTTAGTTTCCACATCATGTAAGCCCGGTTAGCCCAGTCGGTAGAGCTCAGACTTTTAATCAGAGGGTAATGGGTTCAAGTCCCATGTCGGCCGCGATGTCTCTTTTTTATTAACAAAATTTCACTTTTTTTCTTTTCGTGTTGACGCGGTGGCACACGATCAGTACAGGACTGCAATTTGAACAAAACTTGTTTTAAGCTAAATGTTTCGATCTTTCTCGCAGCCTGAGTACAGCTGTCTTATTAGACGCAGGATTTTTAATAGGAAGCTGTAAAGCTTACTGACCATTCACTAGCTCAAGTATGTGCCTGTAAAATAAAATATGATACCGTACGTGGCTATAGGATATAAAAGACTACACATTAGAATCGCGACATGTCGGCACTGTGTTGAGGATGATAATCCCTAGCTTTCAAATTTTTTCATAGTTTAAAAATTTTTTATTACCATTCGATGTTTGGTTTCTTCGGTTTTGATAGAGGAAAAACAAGAAACAGGAAGGAAAGAAAAAATTCTCCCCGGCGGGGAATCGAACCCCGGTCTCCCGCGTGACAGGCGGGGATACTCAAAACTATACTACCGAGGATTTGGCGGTAAAGTAGAAATATTTTTAAACCAATTCAGCGTTGCTTTTTGACGCTCCCAAAAGTGTGTGGAAAACAATACACCTTTTCTGGTATGGCGGCTATCACTTGAGTGTCGAAAGTAATTCGATTCGCATTTTCTGGGTTTTGTGCATTAGTACGGTAGGCGATTGGCTTATAAAGAGCTCGCATCACCTCTTTATCCAATAAGAAGAAAAACCAAAACCAATCGTGACTTGCTTGCACACATTTTCCCGCGCTTTGTGTCTGCTTCATGTATTTACTATGAGTTTTGATCTGTTGATATGTTAACTGGATTGTCAAGAGTGATTACTCTGACATGCAACCAACACTTGAAAACTGGCGATGTGTACCATCTTGTTGTCTCCATATTATAAATCTCAAACTAAGTGCGTGTTAAGGCAACGAGAAAAGGACAAGTTTTCTTTCTTCTTTGCAGATAAAACATGTGAGCCCGGTTAGCTCAGTCGGTAGAGCATCAGACTTTTAATCTGAGGGTCGTGGGTTGTCGGAAGTCCCATATCGGGCGCGCTGACTATTTTTTACTATTTTTTCGTGATGGAGCTGTGAGTCACGATCAGTACGGCATAATAGGCCCTTTGCACGATCGGTCACATGGTACAAAATCACACATGCTGGTGAGCAAGCTGCACAGTGGGACTTTCAAAACAATGCTACTCGTACCAGTCCACCTGGACCTGCCTTTGTTTTGGTAGTCCCACTGCGGAACTTGCTTACCAGCATATGTGATTTTGTACCAAGTGACCGGATCGTACAAAGGGCCTATTTCTTTTCAGCCAAATGTTTCGTTCTATTGTCATGTTTATCACCATAGTATTTCTTGCTAAGCTACCATGGCCAAAGAAAAAGAGTATTTTTGATTCTTTTCCTCGCAGCCTGTGCACAGTTACCTTAATTATAAGGCATGGCATTTATTTTTACCTCACGCGTGTCTATAAAATAAAATAGGACACATACGTACGCATACGATAAAAGACTGCACTTAAGCATCACGACAGGTCGGCTCTATGTTAAGGAATGATTGATAATCGCTAGCTTACAAATTAGTTGATAATTTAAAAAAAAAAAATACCAAGAGAGTGATAATCGCTTGATAATATCAATTGATGTTTGGTTCATTGGTTACTACGACAGAAGAAAAATATGGTCGTATAAAGAAAGAAAAAGTTCTCCCCGGCAGGGAATCGAACTCCGGTCTCCCGCGTGACAGGCGTGGATACTCACCACCATACTACCGAGGATTTGACTGTAAAATGGAAATATTTTAGGACCAAATCAACATTGCTTTATTAAACTCCCGAAAGTGGGTGGAAAACTCTTCACCTTTTCTGGTATGGTGGTTTCCACTTGAGTGTCGAAAGTAATTCGCATTTTCTTGGGTAGTGTATAGTAACGCTAACCGATCGGTTTGAAAAAACGCGCGCCACTCTTTTGTCCAATTAGATGTCAAACCAAAACCAATCGTGACTTGCTTGCACACGTTTTCGCGCGCTTTGTGTCAGCTACATGTATTTGCTTTTTATTTTGATTGGTTCACTGGATTGACTGTGGTCCTTGTGATTGGCCGGAATAATTACTTTGGTGTTTGGTTTATGACACAAACAATGCAACCGACACTCTAAATCTGGCGATGTCTACTATCTTATTGTCTCGATAAAATAATAAAACTGACTAAAGTAGGTATTCAGGCATCGAAGAAAAGACAATTTTGTTTATTCCTGTTAGCATCCACATCATGTGAGCCCGGTTAGCTCCGTCGGTAGAGCATCAGACTTTTAATCTGAGGGTCATGGCTTCAAGTCCCATATCGGGCGCCCTGACTTTTGTTATTAACAATATTTCACTTGTTCTCTTTTTGTGTTTAAGCTGTGACTCATGATCAGCACAGGACTGCAATTTGAACAAACCTTCTTTTAAAGTAAATTTTAAAATCTTTCTCGCAGCCTGAGTACAGCTGTCTTATTAATTAGACCATTCAGTAGCTCAAGTATGTGGCTATAATACAAAATACGATTCATACGTGGCTATAGGATATAAGAAACTGGAATCGCGACCTGTCGTCACTGCGTTAAGGAATGAAAGTCACTAGCTTTCAAATTGTTTAATCATTGAAAAAAATTTTATTACCTGTTGATGTTTGATTTAATCGGTTTTTGATAGAGGAAAAACAAGAAAGTATAAGGAAAGAAAAAGTGTTCTTTCCGGCGAAGAATCGAACCCCGGTCTCCCGCGTGACAGGCGGGGATACTCACCACTATACTACCGAGGATTTGATGTTAAAGTTGGAAATATTTTAAAACCAAATCAACATTGCTTTATTAAACTCCCGAAAGTTGGTGTAAAACAATACACCTTTTCTGGTATGAAGGTTTTCAATTGAGTATCGAAAGTAATTCAGTTCGCATTTTCTGGGTTTGTGTATTGCAACGCTGAGCGATTGGCTTAAAAAGAGCTCGCGTCACCTCTTTATCCAAGAAGAAGCGAAACCAAAACCAATCGTGACTTGCTTGCACGCGTTTTTCCGAGCTTTGCGTCGGCAACATGTATTTACTATAGTGTTGAAATGTTGTTATGTTTACTGGATTGCCCAGAGTGACACTTAAAAACTGGCTATGTCTACCATCCTATTGTGTCGGCATATTATAAATCTCAAGTGAGTATTGAGACATCGAGAAAAGGACACGTTTTCTTTCTTCTTTGCCTCCAAAACATGTGAGCCCGGTTAGCTCAGTCGGTAGAGCATCAGACTTTTAATCTGAGGGTCATGGGTTCAAGTCCCATACCGGGCGCGCTGACTTTTTTTGTTAACAATATTTCACTTCTTCTCTTTTCCTGTTGAAGCTGTGACTGATGATCAGTAGAGGATTGCAATCTGACCATAGTTTCTTTTAAACCAAATGTTTCGTTTTATTGTCATGTTTATCACCGTAGTATTTTTTGTTGAGCTACGTTGGCCAAAGAAAAACAGTATTTTTGATTTTTTTCCCCGTAGCCTGTGTACAGCTGCCTTAATTATAAGACGTGGCATTTATTTTTACCTCACGCGTGTCTATGAAATAAAATACGACACATACGTAATAAGATAAAAGGCTGCGCTTTAGAATCACGACTTGTCGGCGCTGTATTAGGAATGATTGACAATCGCTAGCGTACAAATTAGTTCATTATTTTTACGCGATGACGTATTGTGTGACGTCATCGCTTTATGCTGGCGCGCAGGCATTCCTTTGGATAGTGATTTCGCATAGTTTCGTCGCGCTTAGGTCCGTGCGCTTATATCGCGCACGATTTATCCCTCTGTGGAAGCGAAATGCACTCTGGGAGTTTCTTTGCTGCTTTCCTGTGCTGTTTGTAGGTTCAGCGGAGTGCTTTTAATTGTAGCTTTTAAAAGAGGATTTAGGGGTGGATTTTGGTATATACACTATCGCTTAAATCTGCGTTCACGGGCAAACTCATAATAAGAACATATCCTCCATACATACAAGTTTAGATAGACAAGTAAGTCGCACAGGCGATCTGAGGTGAAGGCTTTGCGGCTTTCCTTTGCTGTTTGTAGGAACAACAGACTGCTTTTAATCGATATGACAAGTATACAATTAAAACAACAAATTAATTTCCGGTGAGGTAATAGGCCCTTTGCAGCTGGGGTCACGTGACCAAATTTTTCCTAAAAAATTTTTGTATTATGGGCTATAACTTAAAGGATGCCAGAAATGGAAAGAGCGCATCGAAAATACCAAAGAGGCCAAGTTTGAGGCCCCAGGAAAAAACGAGTAAGTTTATACCATAGTTTGAATTTTCGGAAAATTTAGAGGATTCGTATGGAAAATGTTGCTGGAGAGCAAGGTCTTGCTCTCCAGCAACATTTTCCCATACAAATCTTCTTATTCTTTCAAAAATTCAGACCATCATAAAATCTTATTCTCTGATGATGGGGGCCTCAAACTTGGCCATTTTAATATTTTCGACATGCTTTTTCCATTTCTGGCATTCGTTAAGTTATAGCCCATAATTTTATGAAAAGTAGGTCACGTGATGGCTCAGCTGCAAAGGGCCTATTAGTGTTACCAAATATTTTTAAAGATAATAAGGCGTCGATTTCAGAGAGAGTAACTTTCCTTTGTGGGTTTCCTTTGCGGCTTACCTTTGTTGTTTGTAGGATCAGCGGAGTCCTTTTAATTTCAGCTTTAAACGAAGATTTGGGGGTTGATTTTGGTGTATACAGTGTCGGATAAATTTGCACTCACTGGCAAACTCGTATTAAGAACTTATCGTCCATACATAAAAATTAAGATAGACAAGCAAGTCGCACACACGATAGCTGAAGGGTCTACATAAAATTTACGGATATTGATAGCGCAGTTGTACTTTTGCCAGTCTTGAAGTGAATTGAATGAGCATTGTCTGAATTGAATGAGCACTGTGAGAGCACTGTATGAGCATTGTATGAGCACAGAAATATACTGTTTACACTAGTGATAATGAAGTCAGGGTAAGATTCATTTGCAGTTTTCAGTTTTTTATGAAGTTTTGGAAATGTGCCGTTTTATATTTTCTGTCAACGAAAGAGTGGTTGTGATTAAACAACCGATAATCGTTTTGTCAGGGTAAAGACAATACGAATGTTCATTCATGACAAGTATACGGTTAAAACAACAAATTAATTTTCGGTGAGGTAATTAGCGTTGCCAGATATCTTTAAAGATAATAAGGTGTCGATTTCTGAGGAAGAAACTTGTACTTTGCAGCTTTCCTTTTCTGTTTCTTTGTTTGCGGAGTGCTTTTAATTTCAGCTTTTAAACGAAGATTTTGGGGTGGATTTTGGTTTACACAGTGTCAGATAAATTTGCGCTCACGGGCAAACTCATAATAACATATCTTCGATAAATACAATTTTAGATAGACAAGCGGGTCGCACAAGCGATATGACAA
Source organism: Orbicella franksi (assembly GCF_964199315.1). NCBI lineage: Eukaryota > Metazoa > Cnidaria > Anthozoa > Scleractinia > Merulinidae > Orbicella > Orbicella franksi. The sequence goes on along the minus strand of NC_138148.1, from coordinate 1,687,565 downwards.
GTCAAGAGAAAATGATTTTCTCTCGGACAACAACAAATTAATTTCCGGTGAGGTAATTAGATTTGCAAATATCTTTAAAGATAATAAGGTGTTGATTTAAGAGAGAGGAACTTATCACCGGAGTGCTTTTTATTTTAGTTATTAATCTCTCTTTTAGGGTTGGTACATTTCGCTGACCCCTAGCACATGGACTAACAAGATGGACCTGGTACATGAACTACTACAATTTTTTTTTCTTCTTTGCATCCAAAACATGTGAGCCCGGTTAGCTCAGTCGGTAGAGCATCAGACTTTTAATCTGAGGGTCATGGCTTCAAGTCCCATATCGGGCGCGCTGAATTTTTTTATTAACAATTTTTCACTTGTTCTCTTTTTGTGTTTAAGCTGTGACTCACGATCAACACAGGACTGCAATTTGAACAAACCTTCTTTTAAAGTAAATGTTTAAATCTTTCTCGCAGCCTGAGTACAGTTGTTTTATTAGACGCAGCATTTTTAATGGAAGCTGTAAAGCTTACTGACCATTCAGTAGCTCAAGTATGTGCCTATAAAATAAAATATGATACATACGTGGCTATAGGATATAAGCGACTGCCCATTAGAATCGCGACCTGTCGGCACTTTGTTAAGGAATGAAAATCACTAGCTTTCAGATTGTTTGACCATTTTAAAAAAAATTTATTTCCAGTTGATGTTTGATTTAATCGGTTTTTGATAGAGGAAAAACCAAGAAAAGTATAAGGAAAGACAAAGTTCTTCCCGGGGGGGAATCGTACCCCGTTCTCCCGCGTGACAGGCGGGGATGCTCACCACTATACTACCGAGACTTTGATGGTAAACGAAAATATTTTAAAATCAAATCAACATCGCTTTACGAAGCTCCTGAAAGTGGGTATGAAACACACCTTTTCTGGTATGGTGGTTTTCAATTGAGTATCGAAAGTAATTCGGCTCGCATTTTCTGGGTTTGTGTATTACAACGCTGAGCGATTGGTTTAAAAAGAGCTCGCGTCACCTCTTTATCCAATAAGAAGAAAAACCAAAACCAATCGTCACTTGCTTGCACACATTTTCCCGCGCTTTGCGTCGGCTATAAGTAGTTATTTGTCAAGAGTGATTTCTTTGATAATGCGACCAAAACTTGAAAACTGGCAATGTCTACAATCTTATATTCTCCTTAAGTATTCAGACATCGAAGAAAAGACAAGTTTTCTTTTTCTTGTTAGTTACCACATCATGTGAGCCCGGTTAGCCCAGTCGGTAGAGCATCAGACTTTTAATCAGAGGGTAATGGGTTCAAGTCCCATGTCGGCCGCGATGTCTCTTTTTTATTAACAATATTTCACTTTTTTTCTTTTCGTGTTGACGCGGTGGCACACGATCAGTACAGGACTGCAATTTGAACAAAACTTGTTTTAAGCTAAATGTTTCGATCTTTCTCGCAGCCTGAGTACAGCTGTCTTATTAGACACAGCATTTTTAATAGGAAGCTATAAAGCTTACTGACCATTCAGTAGCTCAAGTATGTGCCTGTAAAATAAAATATGATACCGTACGTGGCTATAGGATATAAAAGACTACACATTAGAATCGCGACATGTCGGCACTGTGTTGAGGATGACAATCCCTAGCTTTCAAATTTTTTCATAGTTTAAAAATTTTTTATTACCATTCGATGTTTGGTTTCTTCGGTTTTGATAGAGGAAAAACAAGAAACAGGAAGGAAAGAAAAAATTCTCCCCGGCGGGGAATCGAACCCCGGTCTCCCGCGTGACAGGCGGGGATACTCACCATTATACTACCGAGGATTTGGCGGTAAAGTAGAAATATTTTTAAACCAATTCAGCGTTGCTTTTTGACGCTCCCAAAAGTGTGTGGAAAACAATACACCTTTTCTGGTATGGCGGCTATCACTTGAGTGTCGAAAGTAATTCGATTCGCATTTTCTGGGTTTTGTGCATTAGTACGGTAGGCGATTGGCTTATAAAGAGCTCGCATCACCTCTTTATCCAATAAGAAGAAAAACCAAAACCAATCGTGACTTGCTTGCACACATTTTCCCGCGCTTTGTGTCTGCTTCATGTATTTACTATGAGTTTTGATCTGTTGATATGTTAACTGGATTGTCAAGAGTGATTACTCTGACAATGCAACCAACACTTGAAAACTGGCGATGTGTACCATCTCGTTGTCTCCATATTATAAATCTCAAACTAAGTGCGTGTTAAGGCAACGAGAAAAGGACAAGTTTTCTTTCTTCTTTGCAGATAAAACACGTGAGCCCGGTTAGCTCAGTCGGTAGAGCATCAGACTTTTAATCTGAGGGTCGTGGGTTGCCAGAAGTCCGATATCGGGCACGCTGACTATTTTTTACTATTTTTTCGTGATGGAGCTGTGAGTCACGATCAGTACGGCATAATAGGCCCTTTGCACGATCGGTCACATGGTACAAAATCACACATGCTGGTGAGCAAGTTGCACAGTGGGACTTTCAAAACAATGCTACTCGTACCAGTCCACCTGGACCTGCCTTTGTTTTGGAAGTCCCACTGCCGAACTTGCTTACCAGCATATGTGATTTTGTACCAAGTGACCGGATCGTGCAAAGGGCCTATTTCTTTTCAGCCAAATGTTTCGTTCTATTGTCATGTTTATCACCATAGTATTTCTTGCTAAGCTACCATGGCCAAAGAAAAAGAGTATTTTTGATTCTTTTCCTCGCAGCCTGTGTACAGTTACCTTAATTATAAGGCATGGCATTTATTTTTACCTCACGCGTGTCTATAAAATAAAATAGGACACATACGTACGCATACGATAAAAGACTGCACTTAAGCATCACGACAGGTCGGCTCTATGTTAAGGAATGATTGACAATCGCTAGCTTACAAATTAGTTGATAATTTAAAAAAAAAAATAATACCAAGAGAGTGATAATCGCTTGATAATATCAATTGATGTTTGGTTCATTGGTTACTACGACAGAAGAAAAATATGGTCGTATAAAGAAAGAAAAAGTTCTCCCCGGCAGGGAATCGAACCCCCGATCTCCCGTGTGACAGGCGTGGATACTCACCACTATACTACCGAGGATTTGACTGTAAAATGGAAATATTTTAGGACCAAATCAACATTGCTTTATTAAACTCCCGAAAGTGGGTGGAAAACTCTTCACCTTTTCTGGTATGGTGGTTTCCACTTGAGTGTCGAAAGTAATTCGCATTTTCTTGGGTAGTGTATAGTAACGCTAACCGATCGGTTTGAAAAAACGCGCGCCACTCTTTTGTCCAATTAGATGTCAAACCAAAACCAATCGTGACTTGCTTGCACACGTTTTCGCGCGCTTTGTGTCAGCTACATGTATTTGCTTTTTATTTTGATTGGTTCACTGGATTGACTGTGGTCCTTGTGATTGGCCGGAATAATTACTTTGGTGTTTGGTTTATGACACAAACAATGCAACCGACACTCTAAATCTGGCGATGTCTACTATCTTATTGTCTCGATAAAATAATAAAACTGACTAAAGTAGGTATTCAGACATCAAAGAAAAGACAATTTTGTTTATTCCTGTTAACATCCACATCATGTGAGCCCGGTTAGCTCAGTCGGTAGAGCATCAGACTTTTAATCTGAGGGTCATGGGTTCAAGTCCCATATCGGGCGCGCTGAATTTCTTTTTATTAACATTATTTCACTTTTTCTCTTTTCGTGATGGAGCTGTGAGTCACGATCAGCACAGGACTGCAATTTGAGCATCAATTCTTTTCGGTCTTTGTCGTAGCCTGAGTACAGCTGCCTTAAAACGCAGTAGTTTTAATGGGAGGCTGTAAAGCTTACTGACTATTCTTACCCAAATATGTGTCTATAAAATAAAACACGAAACTGGCGATGGAATGTCAAAGATTTCAATTTAGACTCGCGACATGTCTCTAGCCTTCAAATTGTTTCATAATTTAGAAAAAATTATTAACGATTGATGTTTTGTTTTATCGGTTGTGATAGAAGAAAAATAGTAAAGTATAGGGAAAGAAAACGTTCTCCCCGGCGGGGAATCGAACCCCGGTCTCCCGCGTGACAGGCGGGGATACTCACCACTATACTACCGAGGATTTGATGGTAAAATAGAAGTATTTTTAAAGCAAATCAACATTGCTTTTTGAAGCTCTCAAAAGTGGGTTTGAAACAATACATCTTTTCTGGTATAGCGGTTATCACTTGAGTGCTCACTTGAGTGTCGAAAGTAATTCGATTCGCCTTTTCTGGGTTTTGTGCATTACTACGCTAAGCGATTGGCTTAAAAAGAGCTCGCGTCACCTTTTTATCCAATAAGAAGAAAAACCAAAACCAATCGTGACTTGCTTGCACACATTTTCCCGCGCCTTGCGTCTGCTTCATGTATTTACTATGAGTTTTGATCTGTTGATATGTTAACTGGATTGTCCAGAGTGATTACTGTGACAATGCTACCAACACTTGAAAACTGGCGATGTTTACCATCTTGTTGTCTCCATATGTATTATCAATCTCAAGCTAAGTGATTATTGAGACATTGAAAAAAGGATTTGTTGTCTTTCTTCTTTCCATACAAACACGTGAGCCCGGTTAGCTCAGTCGGTAGAGCATCAGACTTTTAATCTGAGGGTCATGGGTTCAAGTCCCATATCGGGCGCGCTGAATTTTTTTATTACCAATATTTCACTTGTTCTCTTTTTGTGTTGAAGCTGTGACTCACGATCAGCACAGGACTGCAATTTGAACAAACCTTCTTTTAAAGTAAATGTTTAAATCTTTCTCGCAGCCTGAGTACAGCTGTCTTATTAATTAGACGCAGTATTTTTAATGGGAAGCTGTAAAGCTTACTGACCATTCAGTAGCTCAAGTATGTGGCTATAATACAAAATACGATTCATACGTGGCTATAGGATATAAGAAACTGGAATCGCGACCTGTCGTCACTGCGTTAAGGAATGAAAGTCACTAGCTTTCAAATTGTTTAATCATTGAAAAAAATTTTATTACCTGTTGATGTTTGATTTAATCGGTTTTTGATGGAGAAAAACAAGAAAGTATAAGGAAAGAAAACGTTCTTTCCGGCGAAGAATCGAATCCCGGTCTCCCGCGTGACAGGCGGGGATACTCACCACTATACTACCGAGGATTTGATGGTAAAGATGGAAATATTTTACGACCAAATCAACATTGCTTTATTAAACTCCCGAAAGTGGGTGTAAAACAATACACCTTTTCTGGTATGGTGGTTTTCAATCGAGTATCGAAAGTAATTCAGTTCGCATTTTCTGGGTTTGTGTATTGCAACGCTGAGCGATTGGCTTAAAAAGAGCTCGCGTCACCTCTTTATCCAATAAGAAGCGAAACCAAAACCAATCGTGACTTGCTTGCACGCGTTTTTCCGAGCTTTGCGTCGGCAACATGTATTTACTATGAGTGTTGAAATGTTGATATGTTTACTGGATTGTCCAGAGTGACACTTAAAAACTGGCTATGTCTACCATCCTATTGTGTCGGCATATTATAAATCTCAATTGAGTACTAAGACATCGAGAAAAGGACAAATTTTATTTCTTTTTAGCATCAAAACATGTAAGCCCGGTTAGCTCAGTCGGTAGAGCATGGGTTCAAGTCCATTATCGGGCGCGCTGACTATTTTTTCGCAATATTTCACTTCTTCTCTTTTGGTGATGGAGCTGTGACTGACGATCAGTACAGGACTGCAATTTGAACATAGTATCTTTTAAAACCAAATGTTTCGTTTTATTGTCATGTTTGTCACCACACTTTGCGTGTCATTTCTTGTTAAGCTACGATGCGCAAAGAAAAAGAATATTTTAGATTTTTTTTTCTCGTAGGCTGTGTACGGTTGCCTTAATTATAAGGCGTGGCATTTATTTTTACCTCAAGCGTGTCTATAAAATAAAATAGGACACATACATAATACAATAAAAGATGCACATTAGAATCACGACATGTCGGGACTGTGTTGAGGAATGAATGACAATCGGTAGCTTTTAAATTATTTCATAAATTTTAAAAAATATTACCTAAAGATTACCAAGGTAAGTACCTTGATAATCTCTTGATGATACCAATTGACAGAAAAAAACATATGGTGGTATATAGAGGAAAGAAAAAGTTTCTCCCCGGCGGGGAATCGAACCCCGGTCTCCCGCGTGACAGGCGGGGATACTCACCACTATACTACCGAGGATTTGATGATAAGGAAGCATTTTAAGGACGGTGCCTACTTTTGTTAGTGCGCACACGTTCTGCGCATCACGCAAGGCATGATTTAAGTGCCACGCGCGCGCTGGGTTGACATTGACGCAATCAACTACGCTACCAAGTACACGACTAAAATGAAACAAAAATTGTCCTGCTGTGACCAAATCAAGTTTAATGAACCTTCTCTTGCCTGTACTTAACCAGAAACACCAGACTAGAAACATATCGCTAACCACTAACTGTTAACGTCCTCCAGCTGAAAAACTAGCTGGCGAAAATTACATTGAAATCCAACTTTAAACATGTACCTATAGATGGCCTAGTGCGCGCGCAAAACAAGTGTGCTGATGTCCGCATTTTTGTTGAGATTTAAGGCTAATTATCTCGAAAAAATGCGTGGCTACCCTCATTTTTCTTTGTGGATTCCAATAGCCCTGGCAAAGATCTACTTTTTCCGCGTAGTCCTAACCTGGCGCAAAAACCTTTGTATTTAGTAAGCACCGTCCTTAAAACCAAATCGACATTGCTTTACGAAGCTCCCGAAAGTAGGTGTAAAACAATACACCTTTTCTGGTATGGGGGTTATCCCTTGAGTGTTGAAAGTTCGATTCGTGTTTTCCGGGTTTGTGCATTACTACGCTGGGTGATCGGCTTAAAAAGAGCTCGCGTCACCTCTTTAGTATCCAATCAGAAGCAAAACCAGAACCAATTGTGAATTGCTTGTACACGTTTTCCCGCGCTTTGCGTCAGCCACCTGTATTTACTATTACTTTGCGTATTTACTCATGTATTTACTATGAGTTTTGATCTCTTGATATGTTTACTGGATTGTCCAGGGCGATTTCTGTGACAATGCGACCAACACTTAAAAACTGGCGATGTCTACCATCTTATTGTCTCGGCATATTATAAATCTCAAGCTAAGTGAGTATTGAGACATCGAGAAAAGGACAAGTTTTCTTTCTTCTTTGCATCCAATACACACGAGCCCGGTTAGCTCAGTCGGTAGATCATCAGACTTTTAATCTGAGGGCCATGGGTTCAAGTCCCATATCGGGCGCGCTGAATTCTTTTTTTATTAGCAATGTTTCACTTGCTCTCTTTTCGTGTTGAAGCTGTGACTGACGATCAGTAGAGGATTGCAATCTGAACATAGTTTATTTTAAGTCAAATGTTTCGGAGGAGTCCTTTTAATTTCAGCTTTAAACGAAGATTTGGGGGTTGATTTTGGTGTACACAGTGTGGGATAAATTTGCGTTCACTGGCAAATTCGTAATAAGAACTTATCGTCCATACGTAAAAATTTAGATAGACAAGCAAGTCGTACACACGATTGCTGAAGGGTCTACATAAAATTTACGGATATTGGTAGCGCAGTTGCACTTTTGCCAGTCTTGAAGTGAATTGAATGAGCATTGTCTGAATTGAATGAACACTGTGAGGGCACTGTATGAGCATTGTATGAGCACTGAAATATACTGTTTACAGTAGTGATAATGAAGTCAGGGTACGATTCATTTGCAGCTGTACTTTGCAGCTTTCCTTTTCTGTTTGTTTGTTTGTGGAGTGCTTTTCATTCAGTGTCAGATAAATTTGCGCTCAGGGGCAAACTCATAATAACATATCTTCGATACATACAATTTTAGATAGACAAGCGGGTCGCACAAGCGATATGACAAGTCAAGAGAAAATGATTTTCTCTCGGACAACAACAAATTAATTTCCGGTGAGGTAATTAGATTTGCAAATATCTTTAAAGATAATAAGGTGTTGATTTCACAGAGAGGAACTTATCAGCGGAGTGCTTTTTATTTTAGTTATTAATTTGTCTTTTGGGTTGGTACATTTCGCTGACCCCTAGCACATGGACTAACAAGATGGACCTGGCACATGAACTACTTGAATGAGCCACCAATGGACTACCCTAAATGTAAACCCCTAAGAGTTTAAAAATCAGTTTGTCTGCTTATGTTCCAATCTTCTAGGAACAATTTTTAAACGTCATCGCTTCTGCTTGCATTGCGTGCCGTTTATTTAAAAATACTACCAATTGATGTTTAGTTCATCGGTTACTAAGACAGAAGAAAAATATGGGCGAAAAAAGAAAAAGTTCTCCCAGGCGGGGAATCGAACCCCGATCTCCCGCGTGACAGGCGGGGATACTCACCACTATACTACCGAGGATTTGACGGACAGGACTACAATTTGAACATAACGTTTTTTACACCAAGTGTTTCGACTTTTCTCGTAGCCTGAGAACAGCTCTCTTAAGACGCAGCATTTTTAATAGAAGCTGTAAAGCTTACTGATGATTCAGTAGCTCAAGTATGCCCCTATAAAATAAAATACGATACATACGTGGCAATAGGATATAAAAGAATGCTTATTAGAATAGCGACATGTCGGCACTGTGCTAAAGAATGACAATAACTAGCTTTCAAATTTTTTCATCGCTTAAAAAATTTTTATTACCAGTCGATGTTTGGTTTCTTCGGTTTTGATAGAGGTAAAACAAGAAACAGTGAGGAAAGAAAAAATTCTCCCCGGCGGGGAATCGAACCCCGGTCTCCCGCGTGACAGGCGGGGATACTCTCCACTATACTACCGAGGATTTGATTGTAAACCAGAAATGCCACAATTGAAGTTGTGATAAGTGCGGAGAATTTGAATCCAGGACTACCGCGGTCTGACTTCTGACTCACCCTTCAAATGGAGGCACAGAAACTGATGACGATAATGAGTGGAGTAAAAGAAAAACAGCACTTGTCAAACTACAATGAAGAGACGAAGACCTACGAAAAAGGTGTCCCAGTTTAATAAAAATGAAAAAACTCAGTGTTGAGTGAAAACTAACTTATTTCGATCGCATCCACACGGCGTACTTTCGGTGTACTTTCCGAAATACTTGTAACAACGTAACCAGTTTTGAAAGTTTTTTCTGAAAAAATTACATTATTTTCTATCACATTTCTTTTAACTTAAAGACTATTTAATTTTTAACAAAATACCACAGCGACCTTTTAAAATTTTGGTAATTTTTGCTTTCTATTTCAGTGCCTTTAACTCAATATTCCTTGAGCCTTAAGTTTATCGATCAGCTCCTTAACAGCGTGTTCAATGGCACCTTGTGTACTTTTATAATGTCTTGCTTTAACACTGGTTCCACTCTCTATATCCCAGGCTGCTCCCTCGTACTCCCACTGAAGTTTGTCAATGCGACCTTCTGCTTTGTAGTTAATAACACGGCCCTTGAAATTCAGCTGGAGGTATAAATTGAACATGGGAAATCAAATAAAATTAAAGCAATATTGAAACTGAAATTTTGTCCCAAACCGCCTGCGCCCCCTTAACTCACCGAAATTGCTGAAAATATTTTTATGAGGTCTCCATCATTTAATTTCAAGCCGACATTACAACGCGCGAGTTCAAACTAGCAACACCCAGAACCGATCGTGAGGTCATATCTTTTAATTTGTCAGACAGAATTGAACTACTATGGCATATGTTTTGTTTTAACGGAAGGCGAAAGTTATAAAACGAAACATGGGTTTTTTCCCGATATTTCACCGAAAATGAAAGAAAATCAACAACAAGCTGTGACACGTAAGCGAAAATTAATGAATTTCAAAGCCTCAAAAATGTACCTCAATAAAGTTTAGAAGTGCATAAACATTTCTGGGAAATAAGGAATAAGTGTAAATGATTTTAAAAGGTTTCGTTACAAGTCATATATGTTTTCACCAAACATCAGTATGTTTACTTTATCGTAGCAGTGAGAAATAAGTTTGTTTCTGAGCTGCATAGTCTAGTCCCTCGATTTCTGCGATGTGGAATAAATATAAACAAATACTCAAACGATGGGCAAATGAATGACCCTTGGATGCTTGCTTGCTTATTTTCAGCAACGTTCCTGTGTTCAGGAATAATAATGGCCGCAAACTTATTGCTTCTGTAGATTATGATAGAATGCAGCTGGCTTAGCTGAATAATTGATCGGCAATCTGTTGTCAACATTCGAGATTTCATTCGTTATTGAATTTTGTCGTGTGACCTTGGTTGAAGTAGTCATACTGTTAGAAGTAATATGTAGATTTTCCATTCAAAGATTTTCATACCTTCTCAGCCATGCGTGGATTACAACCGAAACTAATAACTAACCTGCCCAGATGCACCAGTGACATTTTGTAGAGCGGAATACAAAGTTGCAACATCTTGAATGACATTCATGTTGGCAATATCTGGTATAAATATATATCAAAACTGAAATTAGTTTTAAAAGTATGATTATTATTCAAATGGAAGTACGTGATACTACAAATCCTTGGGGCAAAATCAAGACTGACCAAGTGTTACGTGTAAAGCTATCTTCTGTCTCGTCCAGCGTCAAGTCTTGGAATGGATAACATCCCGATATTCCCGGAAATATAACGAGACTTCCATTCGGAAGCACCCAGACCTCCTCAGGATCAAGACCCAAATCGAAAGCTGACTTCATACGCTGGGACTTGTCCCAAAGTGACACGTCACTATTCATGTGATCTGCGTGTTTCTTTGTAATTCGGTTGGAAGGGACTTCACCCGAGGTCATTGCACAGCAAATGGACAACAAATCAAACCAATTTGATGCGATAAGAATAGTCACACGGACCAAACAATTTTTTTTGTCTACATGACAAGTTTTCATTCGCTGGGTACTTGAGAGATCTTGAGAAATTCAGATGCGTGCTATAAGGGCTTGATTTGAACCTTGCATAGTTTTAAGCAACAGCAACCTGAATTTTTAAGTTAAACGATAAAACAAATTCGTTTCACCACTTCCCAGAAGTAGGAAGAAAAAGTCTGATTTAATTTTGGCCTGTTTAAAACTTAGTACTAGCTAGGTGAAACATTGCGCCTTTCACAATTGCGTGACTCGTTTGACTTGGCTTGTTTATTTTTGTAGCCTTTTGTCAAAATAAGAACTAGTCACGCGAGTAAAGATCACGCAAACTTCCGCACAACTCTGCACTTCCGGCGTGCCAATTTCTCGGTATCTGCGACATCAAGCGACAGTAACTCTGCCTACCACCACGCTTGTACTGTATCATGATTGTTGATCGTGCCACAGTTGGTGTCCAGACTCTCTCTTCAGATTCTAGTATCATGGAACAGCAGCATCAATTCTCTATTTTCCAATTGCCCATAATTCACTCTGTTTGCCGCCCAAATTTTGCATAATTTATTGTTGTGAATTGCCCTTGGGAGGTCTCCATATTTTCAAGAGCATTTCACAACAATAGTTTATGCATAATTTGGGGGGCAAACAGAATGAATTATGGGTACTTGGAAAATAGAGAATAGAATGTCTACAGGCTCCCTCGCTTCGTTCGCGCTCGCTGGGAGCCTGTTCGTAAGGTCTGGGGAAAACTTAGACATGAACATTTCAAATGGATTTATACAGGGTAGACCTTGTTCACGGTCTCTTCAATTCACACGGCTGATGGGTCCTTCTTCATGGTCTGTAAAGTCCTGCTCAACAACTTTGAATTTTAGACTCTCTTACTGTTTTATTCAAAGTATTCCTCTTGAATAATCAAGAAACCTTAACTCATGGGACTTGGTTAGGAAACCACGAAGACCACGACTTACATGTTATGAAATAAAGTTGAAACACTGTCTGGAGTTATTTTAAAATTCGACTTCAGTTTGTTATTATCCCATTAGCTTTGAGTTTATCGATCAGTTCCTTGACAGCGTGTTCAATGGCTCCGTGTTTACCGTGGTAATGTTTTGCCTTGACTGTGATTCCACTCTCCACATCCCAAGCAGTCCCATCGTACACCCACTTTAGTTTGTGCACTCTTCCTTCTGCTTTATAGCTGATCACCCGATCCTTAAAATTCAGCTGCAGAAAGGAAAAATTAAGGAAAAGAAAAACAATGAAATTGATTTCCTGATTACTCGAGTAGCTATGCCAAAGCACTGACGAATGAAAAATTCCCACCACTTCTCACCCCCTCCAAAAAAAGCCGACCCTTCCCCTATACAAATCCTACAAACCTCCCCAAAAACCAGCCCCCGGACTTCCGGTGCGGCTATACGTAGTGTGGACTATGGGGAGAATAAGTACCGAAAGTGACAGTTCGGTACAAATCAATTTTTACATGAGGTATTTTACGGCCAATCGCATACACTTGATTTTACGATGCATTTATAAAAGTCCTCAGAAACTTGTGATTGCAGTTAGTAAGAATGTACAGATTAAACCATGGTATTATTACAATGTATATATACATATGCAAATTTTAACCATGTTTGTTGCTGTGTATGTGACTTTGTCAGCATAATTATTCTGTTATTTCCAACCTTTGAACATCTTCTAAGCGAGAAACAACACGCACCTGCCCTGATTCACCAGTTAATAACAGAAGAGCAGAATATAACGCTGCCAGATCCTGGATGACTTTCATCAGGTCGCTGCTCGTTGTCTGTTGGACCGAAATAAATGTTAGACATTTTCAAACACAGCGGGCCCAACATAAACTTCCATTACACATTTATCTGGCTGTGGTTTAAATAAAGTTTTGCAAACTGATGGCTAGAGAGCAAATAAATAAGTTCAGACATTACCTTGAGAAGAGTGTCAAAAATATTTTCAACAAAGACGTACGACGGAAGCTTCCACGATGCTTGTTAAAAGAATATGATCGAAAATAAAAGCGGAAGGACAGAGCTGAAAAACGACTGCGCATGCGTAGGGTTTTGGCGGGTGAGTCGACGAGTGGTGGCATTTTCGATCGTTTGATCAATGCAAAGTTTTGGCGCCATTCGATGTTAATTTTTTGGACTAATATCATCCGAGAAAAATGGAGAAGATGGAACTTTCAATGTCATTTCAGTCAAGCAGATGTTCCTGATATCCTGAACATACTTCTGGCTATATTGACGGTCTAAACACAGCAAATTCTAGCAGACATCGGTCGCAGCGCCATGGTGAGTAGTGACCGCTTTACGCTTGTTAAGTTTATTTTGGATACCACTTACAGGTTAAAAAAGTACAAATTTCAACTCCCTTGTTGTCAATACATCTATTCAAATGTGTTTGCTCTTTACAAATAATTATATATAGATGTAACCGACCCGCAAGGATAATCCTGCCACGTAAGCTCGCATTTGAGCACATCAGCTTACATTTGTACTTGAGCACTCGTTGCATGCTTTTGGACCTCACGGGAACAAACTGTAAAGGAAATGATTCCCTTCCTCATGTTGAAATATTTATGTATTTACCCTGCCACTCAACATTCCTGGAGATATGACAGAAAAATTAATGGAACGCTGAGTATTCTTACTTGTGAAATTGAACAGAGAATTTGGAAAGGTAAAAAAATATCTGCTCTTATGGGCTGACCTTGACTTTGCTGATTTAAGCTTATATTTCGCTAATAACGAGTCTATAAAGGCTTACTTTCTGGAGACAGTAGTCGGAGTTCAAATTCAGTTTGGTGTACATTTCTACAGATGCCTTTCCTTATTTATCTCCCCATCAATTTAGTAAGAAAAAAAAATGAATAAAATAAAAACGATGTAAACCACACTTTCTCTTTGATTTCTGCGTATGCCCTGGCCAAAATGTCGTAAAACGCGATGCTGGGGGAAAGAAAGGCATGCTGTCCTGTTGCAACTGCTATTTGAGTAGATTGCAGCTAATTTGGCTCATATCCAGCCTGAAAATGTCCAAAATGTCCAAAAAATGCTTTTTTGACAAAAAGCTTCGGGAGTTAATGGGTTAAAAAGTAGTTTTAAATGGTGGAATTTAGGAAGCTAGGAAAATATATGCTAAAAATGCTAAAAAGCTGGGAAAAGTTTAGTCAGGTGTTAGTGAAACCTAACATTAGTGACTGTACCAAGAGTGAACTGAAAATTGTTGACTTGCTTGAACCAAGAAAGTAATTCGAAGGAGTACTGCCATTCTGCAAAAGCTACATGGGCTCCACTGTTCCCATGTAAGTGGCTGTCTAAGAGGAAAACACCTTGTGTGGTTGGAATGAAGACGACAGTATTGGAATTTAAAATAAAAATAGATGTTGTTTTGCCGTGCGTTAAAGCAGTTCTCCAGTGAAAAGGTAAATTAGCTGCGGGACTTGCTTCAGGGATAATGCTAACAGGCATTTCAGGTCCTACAGTGGTGCCACCAATTACATTGTTTAATACAGTGGATGACTGTAGAGCTTGTAAAACACCAAATGTTTGAGGAATGTTTTGTGTCACTGAGTCATAGATGCTGTTACCCACTAAAATCCCTTGCACAATTAGCTGGTACACCCATGTCTGGCTCAGTGGACTGTTGAGCAGAGGAATTTGAACATTTTCTGAAAAGAACATTTTGCTAAACAAAAGTGCAATAAAAGTACAGGCATTGCTTCTGTTTCTCTTGTGCAAGTTGGAAAATCATAATAAATATCTGGGTGAGGTTGTTGGCCTGGCTCTACATCATCGAGATTATAACTTAGTGGAAAACACTTGGTGTCTACTGTGGTTTCAAACGTTGGGAGATGGTACTATGGCTTCCCTTTTGGTCTTCCATTATTTGCAACTGGGCGTTCAACCTGAGTCAAATATCAAAAATGTTGAAAAATTAAATTATGTACATGTCAGTAGTACATGTACATTTATTATGAGAAAAACATGGTGTTAGTAATTTTGGTAATTTTTTTTTTTTCCATTTTTTAAGTCAGAGATGTTATCAGTATTCATTAATTATGTTTGTTTATTTTAATATTCATTCTGTTGTTTGGTACATTTTATATCTATGTCTGCATATCCTTATCCTACATATCTAAGAATCATATAAAGAAGCCTAAACCACGCGTATTACTTAAACTGTCTTAACACACCTCAGGAATTTGACAATACTTTAGAAATGTGGAAAATGCTTGCTTGCAGCTTGTGTTTTTCAATTTTTCTTGCATCATCAAATTCTCGTATTGTTTTATGATGGTATAATAAATGGTTTAGACTTCTGTATTTATTAATTTTATGACTTTTTTTATTTTCAGGATTGTTACCTGTTATGATTTGTGGCAGTTCTGTGAAATGCTCTTAAACAGATCAAGAAGAAATTCTGCACTTTTCCCTGCAACAAGCCACAAGTTGGATTCACTCTGCTGACCACGGTGTTACTGTGGAACAAAGGACTGGACAAATTTGCTAAGAAACCCTGATGATGATAGTGATTTAGCAGTATCTTCAATGCTTTTTGCATCTTCAAACTTTTCAGTGTTTCTTCTTAGAACAGAATGCCAGACTTCTACCTTTTTTCAGTTATCAACTTGAGAATACTGGCCTTTTTAGACCAGTATGCCAGAATATATTTACACTCAAAAATGACAAAGTTGATTTGTTATAATGCTTCCTTCTCCAGCAGATGAAAATAATTGCCAACTGTGCCATGACCATCTCATATAGCTTTAGATTGCCACTTCTGAAAATATTGTACTGCTAAAAGATGAGAGGCACAACATGTTCAAGTAAGTGCAAAATTGTCACAAATTCATGTTGCTTGCAGTTTGCAAACTTTTCCAGAACTTTTGCTCGTACAAGTTGCCAACCCACTAATGCAGCAGTCACACATAATGATTTCTTAAAGGGTTTGGTTTAGATGCCAAAGTGCCTCCAAAGACACTTGAAAACAGTTTATCAAAAAAAAAATTGAAATTTGAAACATCTTCATAGGCATTGAGGCACACATGAAATGGCCCTTGCTCTGGTATTATTCCAATGCTGGGATTCCATCCACTTGCTATTAGCTTTTTGGGATAGTATCATCCTGACCAATCAGCTGGCAGTGGCAGAACATACTTCTTGCTGTACAGCTGAAGTTCAGGGTATTTATTAAGTACACGTTCTAGGGTTGTTTTGTAGTTGTCCATGCTTTTTAGATCTTGTTCGAACTCATCAATCAACATACATGTCTCCAGTGTCTCGAGGTCTTGTGTCATTGGATCTGAGTACACCCTGAATAAAAAATAAAAATGTTATTGTTGCTGGCATTTCTATAACTATTGTTATTCTTGAAATGCCGATTTCCAATAATTTTTGGTTTGTTAAAATTGCTGAAAGCTGGTGATATTCACTCTTTTGATATTTATAACAGGTCACTTTATATTCACAAACAGGCTGCTGTTTATAAACATTATAAATTATACAAGCCTTAGTTCTCGCAGTGCTGCCTGTAGTCTCCCTGGGTCAATGCTTTGCATATTTTGTGGTAGCTGGTCCAAAAACTGGTTTTGCATATTCATAAAGTCATTTGTTAGTATTTCCAGGACAGATGGGACATGTATTCTGCCAAGGCAGGTCTTCTGTTGGCCATTTACATTGATCACTACTTGTCTGTGTAAGGATGATGATGGGCGGGGTACTGCACTGACTGTGGGATGCACATCTGCTATACAGGATGCCATGTGTACCACATTTGTCCTAGCAAGTTGTGCTGGTGTATGAAATGAGTGAATGTTGTGGAAGTCATCAACCATTGAGACATGAAGCATGTCAGCTGATGGGAAAGACAGAGTGTAAAACCATAATTAAGTAGTTAATAGAGTGGTTTTCAATTGAGTGACTTAAATCAGAGCCAAACGATGGTTTGACAGTGGCTGACTTCAGTAATGTAGTCTATTATTATTAGACTACATTACTGTACTCAGTTCATTTCAAACCGTAGTAAACGCGAAACCAAAACCAAATTAATATTGTCTGATTACTTTCCACACTCAATTGAAAACTGCTCTATTAATTTTAATATATTATTCCAGACAAAGACAAGAAAGAAAATTAATTAGCCAAAATGGCTTTTTTTTTTCAATAATATTTTTTGGTGGTGTGCATGAAGCCATTTGTTGATTAGAATTGCTTATTTATTTGCAGACTGACCTCATTTACTCTCTGCAACTGTTGTGATATGTAGTTGGCATGATCTTTAGCAAGGTCTGCTTTTAACTGCTGCACATTCCTAGGCATGGTGCTGTATCCTAAAATCTGACCAGCAGATAGGCCTTGCAAGGACATGCCACAACTAGCTGCATATAAGCCACTGTCCTTTTGCAGTGCAGATGTTTTTTGTGACCTGTTATGTAGGTAAAAGTAATTTGCTTCCATTGTTACAACCCCTATGAACAATGAATGAAAAACAATTTTCTTACAGGTAGCTCACTTCATTTAAAGTTTGCTACCTAAAATAGGCCATTATGTGGAGAAGGGACACCACTCTCTGCTCTTGCATCTCTCTCCTTCTGTTGGACAAGCTTTTTCTTCCACTTAAACAGTTAAGGATGTCCTCAAAGAGTCCAGGGCTATTTTTGTCTGTAAACTGTTTCATTGCCTCTGGATTGTAAATTTTCTGGTCTGGGGTGGTTATTTGATGTCTGTACAGGGCCTTTTGAAATGCTTCCAACTTCTTTTCAATTGTTGACTCTGTAATACATGTAGAAAAATCAACCATGACAAGAATTAAAATATTTTTGTGAGAAGTATAGAGTTTTTGTTATGATGCTAAATTTTAATTCAAGCAGCTTCAAAACAGTAAAAACACCTTTTATCTCTGCGAGCTGTTGTGTTGCCACATGAAGCTGTGTTCGCAAGGTGCAGCACTTTTTTGTCTCCTTTCTGAGCAACAAATCCATTTCCTCCGGTGACTTCTAGGAGGAATGCAACGAGAGGTTTGTTATTTCAAACTGATTTTACATAGCTGGCATCAAATATGATACAAAATTATGAGAAGTACCTGTTTTGGCATGGGTGAGGTGTGATGGAATGTCACATCAGTACTTTTTCTCTGAAATCATCAAAAGGAACTTATTTGTACCGGTTTTACATTTGCATGTCACAAGAAACTCGGAAATATGTGCCACTCATTTTAAAGGGCGTTCTTATTGTAACCTCCCAGTAACCATACCTTTCGAGGAGGGCTGTAATCTTGTTCATCTTTAAACAATTGGTCTGCATTTTTCCTACAACTGGAACACCATCGCACACCAGGACGGTAACCACTCGTAGTACGTCCGATGCGGTCAAACATTTCATAAAACCTCGCTGGTATGTTGGCTGAAATATCAGTTGAGTGCACAGGAAGTGGACATGCACAAAAACCATGTGCTTCGCGGTTTATTCTGGTCCAGTGTGGAGTACATGCCCAGCTGTTTGTAGTGCCACCGACATACCTTGCTATTGCAGCGTTGAACCTCCGCATTTTCCCTTTGCATTCCTCGCCTTTTCTGGTTTTTCTGTGGTACCAACAGGTCCGCTCACCGGAAGTTTCCGTGAACACCAAACTCATTAACATAATCTGCAACACGAGCCGCATTTTCGCGGCACGAACTCCGACTTCGCGGCAAAATTTCGATGAGTGTTCAAGGATGGAAGTGTGGTGTTCAGGAGATATGTTTTAGAACTAATATCGACCGGTCTTAAAGGAAAGTTTCAAGCTTAACCTTTTTACTTACACCTTAGCCCAAGCGAAAACTCTCAGCGCTCTTAAATTTTTCAAAAATGCCGCCATTTTACGTATACATTGCTATGGTTTTATGTTGTCTTTCCCAGTTTCTCGGCGCGCGCGAATGAGCATGCGCAGTCGTTTTTCAGCTCTGTCAAGCGGAAGTCGCTTTTTCACTCTCTTCCGACGCCCGCGCTACTCGCGGCTCGCGGCTTGGTCGCTCGCCGCTCGCATGTCACGCTCGCAGTCAAGCTCGCGCGCTCACTTGTTTTGCGTTCTAATTTTTTTTCTTGCCCAGGGGTTTTTGAGCAAAAGAGACACTCCTCGCAGTCTACCTTAGACACTTTGGTGATTCGGTCCCAGTATTCTGACAAGGATTGTTGCAAGACAATATAATTCTGTGCTTCTTGAATTGCTAAGACAATATTATGTGACTCTAAAATGAACATGCGCAGCCTTATTCCGTGCAGAGTGTGGTAACAAATTGAGGATTCCCGGCAAAAGTGGTTAGGAAAGTCAGAACTTGTCTTCGTATATAAAAAGATCTAAAAACGCATAAATATGACCGAAAAGGATGCTTACAATGGGTCTAAAAAACATCAATTAAACACTAGCTGATCTTAAGCTTTTCAAACTCTCTTTAAATGTCAGTTAAGGCGGCTCGTACCAGTTTTCAGGGTTTTGACGGCTCATAACTTTGTAAGAATAGAGCAAAAAGACAGACCAGGGCCACTGTAATAGTTTTGAAGGTTTGGATTATATAATTTATACTTGACCTAAAACAGCTGTTATTTTGTCGTCAGCAGTTACCATGGCAACATTCCAAAAGGATTTTCCAGACCTGATTTTTCGCTTATGTCACTAATAACTCAAAAACTAACCCGGTGACCCCGAGTTTTTTTTTAATCAATAAGTTTTGGCATCTGAAAATGAAAATGTACAACAGTTTTAAAATAATTTTACAGAGCCGATTTCTTGTAAACTTGGAAAAACGGCAATTTGCACAAAGTGCAAATTTCCTTCCGTAGGATTTTTTAATATTTTTCCTGACGTTTCTTCTCAATGATAATATTATGTTAAAACAATAAAAAGAAGGGGTCACCGGGCTTGTTTTCATGTGAAAGCCTTCGCGAGTTCCGTTATTCCCACGCGCGTGGACACGCATTCAAAAATCCAGACTCCAAATCCAAAAATCCAGATCAGCAGTTGCTCATGAGCCGTTTTAACTACCGCTGCCTGCTTCGTGTGCCCGCGCGGGCGAGCGGGCTCCGAACAGGCATTTTGTTTTGTTTGCTGCTAAAACATCATTTACAGTTGTAGTTGTCGTTTAAGACAACCTCCTGGGCTTTCTCTGTAGGATTTTTACACAAATTCTGGGTAGATTTGCTATGTTTTGCGAGTCCTTTATACGTTTCCGGTGGCTGTCACGATCGATCGAGTTGCCTTTGAAATTTGGGAAACATTGAATTCCCGAAACAATTTTTCTTAAAAACACAGAGTTGACTTAAGTTGTTCTAGCAGGTAAAGCCTCCTTTATATGCGAATTTCGTCTCCAACAGTACAAAAGTGACTTTGCGCGAAAAAAGCCGCGCGCCGCCATATTTGTTTTGGTCTTTCGGGTTTTAAATCTCGCGCCTCTATCGTGCGTGTTACTCACGCGTGACGCACTATGATGATCTACTCCGCGCGCCAGAAAACTGGTACCAGCCACCTTAAATTATGTCATAATGAAAGAATAAAAGATGCGAATGCAGCCATAATACTACTGGAAAAATGACCTGAAAAAATTTCAGGCTCTGAACGGGATTCGAACCCACGACCTTTGCGTTACCGGTGTAATGCTCTACCAACTGAACTATCAAAGCCACATGAGAGCGGTGTTGTGTGGGTTCGGCCCTATATGTTCAGTGGACGTAATACTCGGCTCAGGTATATGAATTCCATGGTATTAAATGTCCAACAGTAGCAATTAAATAATGAAAGAGCCTGAAATTTTTTCATGTCATTTTTCTAGTAGTATTATGGTTGCATTCGCATCTTTCATTCTTTCATAAATTATGTCAGTTTGAATTATTTTAAATTATAAGTATATTATGTATTGTATTGGTTTTACTTTCAAGTCTGATTATGCATATTTTATCCATTTTGTAGGTTAATTGGGTATTAGGCAGTTACGCACCACCCCTCAAGCATGTAATGCTTTTAATCCCATCGTGCATGTTTAAATAAACCATCTTACTTACTTAGTTGGTTAATGATGTGAAGTTTATATGAAATAATTCATATATGAACTGCGGTAGTAGATGAAAGTGAAGAATGATCATCGCAGTTAATTTTCCAATTTAAGTAAAGCAATCGGAAAGGAGAAGCCTGAAAAAATCAGGGCTTCAACGGGATTCGAACCCGTGACCTCCGCGATACCGGTGCGATGGTTAATAGTGTTCCCATTTGTCAGCAGTTAACCCCATGTGGACCCAGGCCTCTTACAGCCTGCTGACAAACTTAACCAAACTCAACTTTCTTTTTATCGAATGGGAATCGAAGTTAGCAGCGGTGAATGCCGCATCATGTCCAGCAAACAAGCCGGTTGACCTGACACAATTCGCGTATCAGAATTAACAGTCCAAATCGGTCGCGCATTTGATTGCCACTCAACAACAAAAACAACACAAACAACAACAATTATTCGCAATTTAACTCATAATATAATTATAATCACATGCAGGTAACAATCATTCAGACGCTTTTACAAGATGACCATTTTACAGTCGTCCGTTAAATTGAGTACCAAAGAATTCAGTCATAAAAGAACGTAATCTGTTACGTACAAAGTCATTTCTCAGAAAAAAATGAGTTCTCTGATTGACAAACCGTAACGACAACGCCAATCGGAACGACGCTAAACAAACGAGTAGAACAATAGCTCCTCTGCAAAACAAGATCATAAAAACACTTGACATTGTAGAACATGAACCATGACGGTTTATTTTATTACTTCTATTTGGAGTTAATACTTTTGGTGGCTGTTCTCTTTGGCGTTGCCGTCATCAAGCGCTTAAAAGAAGCTTGTTTATATTATCTTTAATCGTACCTATACCAAAATTGACGATTGTGATTGGTTCTCTCTCAGCTTCTCTGTCAAGTAGTTGGTGCGCGATAACGTAATGTCCAATAGGCCACTTTCGATATATCAAAATCCAGCTTGATAGTGAGGCCTAGAAGACAAAAACAAAAGAAATGAATAAACATGGTCATTCAATTTCCTTTGTTTGTGTCCTCTAAGCCTCGCTGCCAAGGTGAATTTTAATATATCGAAAACGGTCTATTACAGCTATCCAATGATAACTTTTTGCAACTGGGTACCTTAATTGCACAAGTAAGCCATTCGCGTGTCAACCGTGACATACGCTTTGATGGCTTTCTCCTCAGTTAACGTTTCTCGACAAAGGAAGTCCTCGAAGACTTCCTAATCTCAGTCATTAGTGACTGGTTTTGCATAATTGAGAGGGTAATCTTACTCCAAATTTCAAATCGGCCGTTTCTAGCTGCTCCTACTGACTGCAACAGAAGCCCAGAGCTATTGAAAGATTTTGAGGGCTCGTTTTGAAACTGATTTAGGTAAAGTCTGCATGCGAGCCAAGTGGCCCATCTGGCCGGCGCTTATCTTCGGTTTCCGTAGCATGAAGCGACTAGGAGTATTTCTACTCCCCCCTGGATGAGATGCTAGTCCATCGCAGAGTTACCCCCAGCATTAAGTTCGCCGGTACCCATTTATACACCTGGGTGGAGAGAGGCACTGTGAGAGTAAAGTGTCTTGCCCAAGAACACAACACAATGTCCCCGGTCAGGACTCGAACTTGGACAGCTCGATCTAGAGACGAGCGCGCTAACCATGAAGCCACCGCAACTCCCACTAAAACCGATAGTAAAAACGAGGCAATACATTTATTCTAATTAATTAGAGGCAGTTTAAATCAGCTCTTGAGGTCCTTGATTATTAACTCTTTAAAAAGTCCCGCACTACTCCGTAATTAACCCTTCGCTCTTGAGTCTGTCCTTGAGTTTTTGCACAGCACGCTGGTTAGCCTCGTCACTGGTATGGTAGTGGCGTGCTTCAACGCTGATTCCACTCTCTAGGTCCCAGGCTCTACCATCAAATACCCAGGGTTCTTGCAACGAGTGAATCCGTCCACGAGAGCTGAAGTGAAAGACTCGTCCTTTGTACCTGAGCTGCAAATCAAAGGAACACGAACTTGAGTTGTGTTTACCGCAGTTACAAAATATTTAAGTCACGTCAGAGAGGCAAAATATTGGAGGGTTACTCGGAAGGGGGAGATGGGAGAGAGATGGGGAGGTCCGTGTGAAAGAGTCAGGGATAAATAAGGCCTAAAAGAGACCAAGCTAGGCGTGATCAAGCTTTATTTGGTCCCTAATCGGTGTTAAACACCAACACAAAATGACCGCGTTTTCCAGTTCCTCCGAATGCAGCCCTGAAAGATGCCTTGACGGCTAAAAATATTGGCTTTCCAGCCTAAACACCCTAATTAATATCTGTAATTTACACACCCTAAGTGAAGATTTAAATACCGGCAACGATTCACTAAATTACCTGGCTGGATGGAGAGTCACCAGTGACCGACCGCAAGAAAGATCCAAATAAATTATCCACATTCGCGGGCGGAGTTACAGTTGTGACAGTTGTGTTAGGGCGAGTTCCAGCTGTCAGGTGCTCTAAATAAGAAAAAAAACAAGAAGATTTTCATTACATTCATCAGCAGTTTATGGAAAGTTTATCTGGTTGGCATGCTTTTGGACTACTGCAAACGAGTTTGTTTTACTATCTGACATAGACAGATGTTCGTCTGTAGTCTCAGTCCAGGACACTGAGTATCAAAAAACAAAAAGGAAATCGTCGATGAATAACGTATTTTGCTATTTTTTTTCTAGAATGTTGCGAGCTAAAATTACTGGACACAGTTTAAATATGCCGATTAGGAAAAAAAGACAATCCAAAGTCACTGGATTACTAGATGAAATTAGAAAAATGATTCGCGGATTTCATGTGCCCTCAAAGGTCGTTAATTTCAAATGTTCTCCATGATCTATTATAGCTTTATTTGCATGGCCATAGATATATGCAGTATTGCAAAAGCTTTTGTAAACTAAAACAATAACGATTATCAATAAATTAAGTGCTCATAGCCCCCTGCACCTGTTCTGACGTCATGTTTTTGGTAATGAGGCCATTGGTCAAATATGACAGGCACACGGAGCATGTTGTTGACAACAGAAGCAGCCATGACACTAGCGAAAGGCTTCCAGTGTACAGTTGAAGAGGCAGTACCATCTGCATAGTCAGAGATACCTTTGATGATGACCCACTCCATCTTAAGATCATGGGCTGCGCTAAACACGCCTGTGAAAAGGAACAAATACCGGAAAAAAAATCGTTGAGCCTCCCCTCCTAAATAATGGAGCATTCTTTATTTAACTGGGAAAGTGGTATTATTAATTTACTTGATATTTTTCGTCCACGTGACTACTTCAACAAGACGTCCTTGTCCCTTTCAAATCCATTCCTTTTATTTTACACGGTATCCAGATTAGTTTCCTTTTTTCCACAAGAGAAAAAAAAATCAGCTATCGAACAGATCATTCATAATCTCACTGAAATTAACGCTGTATTCTATTATTTTTCCGCATTAAGAAAACCTTCAAAATTTTGTACTTTAATAATGCCAATACAGCCGGTATTTCCAAGAAAACGTGATTATGTGAAATATAGACTGAATATCACCCGCTTTGCCCAGAAATCTGTTGTTTTACTCTAACTATTTCTTTTACTTTACACCGTACTCAGAAATCATTTATCCAGCAAAGGAAAACTAGAGAAGTCAGCCTTACCGGATAAGAGAGAGGTATAAATGACCGCAATTGGGGTATAAAACCTTTAGCGTGACTAGTCATTGCGCTGATCGAATGACCTCGTGCAGCGATAACAGTAAACAATCCAGTCAAAACTATCAAAAATTCCGCTACGTGTTTCTTACCTTGCCCATCCATTTCAACTGCTATCGCGTGGGGATAAAGTCGGATGAGTTCTTGTCGTCGCCTGTTTGAGTCAATTTCCTCTGGTCCGCTCAAAAATTCAGCGCTGCAATGGACATTGACTTTTCTGGCTTCCGTGTTCTTTAAAGGGGCTTCCCAACCGTTGGCGGCATGGCTGATTAAACCACCAATATCTCTGCCTACCGGCGCAGATAAACCAAAAGGCTGGACACCAGTATCTGTGACAGTTTTGTCGGCATACGTAGTCAACTTAGAGGAAACGACTACGTCTCCTAGCTTCAGCTGAGGGTTGGTTCTCTCGCGATTCAAAGCCCCGCAACAGCCAACACAAAACACGGCTTTCGGCTGCAATGTTTCCACAGTATTTTTCACCTTAATCAGTGCACCTCCCGGCTGTGTAGCACCTTCAGAACAGGTAACTAACGCGATTTTTAGCGGTGTCATGCCGTCTATTTCGCCCATCTCCCCGAAATACAGGAAGCCAAGCTCTTTCAAATAGCTTCGAAAGGGTTTCCTCAGAAAGTAGTAACAGGCCAGAAATTCGCAGTCTTTCACAGTCAATAGAAGAATATCGATTGGAAGTTCCAAATCTCCCCATTGCTTGAAAGCTGATGAAAGATTTCTCTTTTCTGGAATAGTAATACTGAGCTCTGGTGGGTCGTGTTCATTGACTGACAACATCATGAATTTGCTGTACGAGTAAAAGAATGATGTTTACGGCGTAGGATTGCAGCTAGACACGCATCAGTTCAGACTATTCAATAAGGGAAAATTCCCGGAAATTAACGTCACTTTCGATTTCTTTGTTTTCTTCTAGCGATATTAATTTACATAACATACGAAGGTACAAACATAACAAGATAATGGAAGAACGTCAAAACAAAAGGAAGTATTTAAACCAAACTAAGCATTTATACCAGAAGCATATCACCTAGCTAAGTGATATGCTTCTGTTTATGCTTATTAAAGTTTACTTCTGAACTATATTTACGATTGAATCACAATGGCTCAGCCAACCGTTGGAAACTGGTCGCGAAATCCAAAGAATAATGTTGCTTTGTTTCGAATTCTAGCGGCAGTTCATTTTGTGACGAAATCGGGTTAAAAAACCAACAGTCCCCAAATTAATACGGACACCTCTCTCTTTTACAGACTGTTCACTAGGTCACGTCAGTAAAATACCCATATAAGTTTTCTTTGTAAAAAAGAAAACCCCATGAAGAACGATTCCTCTCGACCACAGAGGGCGAATTCAAGTCAATCGTTATATTTACGGACAATCCAGTAATAATTTCGTATCCAATATATTTTTTGTTTGTGGTACACTTTTAATAATCAACAGCTTTCAGTATGTTTTAATGTACAATCAAAGTAGCATTTGTTATCTCCATTAATGATCAGATCTCCTTGTTCTCAGAAACTGGTTTCTCTGATCATAAACGATTACACAACGAATAATTTTTTCACAGAAGATAGGTAACTTTTCTAACTGTGCTGCTGTTTTACTGATACTCCAAATGTAACGCGATGGTCTTAATGAGCCAAACACGTTCTTTGCAAAAGAGTGTGGTGGGTCTGTTTTTTCACAGCAAAGTATCTCTTCAGTAACTTGTTCTATACATTCACGATACATATCTTAGTACTACTTGTCTTTTAAAAAGCTCAGCAAACTTCAACTTCCTACACACAGGAAATTAGAAATATTTCCCCGTGTTACATCCTACGGGTATACCAATATAAGACCCTATAAAAGTTTAAATTAAAATTTACACTATATGTAACAAGCTCTTAAGTCCTAAAATATGCATGAAATCAAATTACAATCATTTGACATCATTCTATTAAAAGGAGTGTAAAACTAAATGCTTTTTACAATTCTCACCAATCCTAGTCTCTGCATTTTTGACACATTCGACAAAATGTTCGCTAAACAAGGGTGCGGTTATCAAAGCGAGTCCAGAACAAAATCTGATGGCTTTACAGCTCGCGTCTCTCTAACTTTTCACTAGGGGGCAAGTATGGCTTCAAAGTTATTAGTCTCTAAAGAAACTGTTGTGCTGCATTTGGCGGACAAATGAAACAAGGTACTTGTTTTGTTTTGTTTTTGCTTTTTATGAACTGAAGTCAAGCAGTTTTGTGCAACTGACGTTTTAGCACTAGTCCATCAAGTTCTTCAGAAAGCTTTTTTTAACTCAAATGAAAGGTTAATACTCGAAACATCTGCTGTACATGCTCGCTACAGAGGTTAAATAATGTACAAAGGAACACCTCAGTGATTAAGTTTGTGTGGAAAATAAAAATTCACTTGTGAACAAATTTGTACCTCTTTCAAAATTTTTGGGAAAAACTGGTCTATTGCATCTTAGACAAAGATGAGTGTCATGTATTGAGCACAATCAGTTCAACAATGAGTTGCGATATCAGTCTTGAAGTATTCCTTGTGCTGTCAGTTTCTTAATGACCTCCTTAACTGCATCTTGAATAGCTTCCTCGCTCTCTTTATAGTGTTTTACTTTGGCTTTGATTCCACTTTCAATATCCCAAGCTGTCGCATCGTACACCCACAGTTCATCTAATGAGTGAATTCTGCCCAGGGCTCGGTAGCCTATGGTGCGACCTTTGAAGTTTACCTGTAAACAACAAACAGAAAACTTATTGTTGCACTATAAAGCAGAAAGCAAGATAAAATAACAAATTCGTTGGCAGAGTGTACATGTTTTAACACATTAACACCTCTTCTATCCCCTCTCAGGCCAGTGTTTTATCTCTGGTTTCTGTAGCATGAAGTGACTAGGGGTAGTTCTATATATAGTTCCCCTGATTGGCATGCTAGTCAACCACAGGGTTGCCCACCCCCCCCCCCCCCTCCCCAGCATTAAAATCATGGATACCCATTTATACACCTGGGTGGAGAGAGGCACTGTGAGAGTAATTAAGTGCCTCGTTCAAGAACACAACACAATGACCCTGGCCAGAACTCG
>NC_138148.1:1644800-1654800 GCF_964199315.1 Orbicella franksi | reverse complement strand
AAAATACGAGAAAATAGAGGGCTGTGAGCAGTCTAGCACAGTTTGCACTCCCTTATTTGAGCTTAAGGAGATGGGCTGCCATCATGGGAGAAGATATTTGCAGACCAGGGGTCCTTGAAAAAACCTTTTCTCAAGGGTTAGAAATAATGGCTGTCTTCTCTCATACATCTTAGTCAAAAGCAAACTAAATTGTTAATCTTTTTTATTAATCATTCTTTTTAACAACGACCATAAAAACGTGCATAAAAGTTCTAAGAGCTTCAAACCAAGCACTATATGCAAAATCTCGATAGGAAAGGCAGAAACTTTGCAAAAACATGGCTTTCCTGTGTAAGGTTCGCAAGGTATTGTGGTATAAAAATGAACCGCTGCCATCTTTTTCCTAGGGAGGATCACAGACATAACGTGAAAGTTGCCTTATTTGGGCTAAAATCGGGCGAACCGATGACAAGTCAGATGGGTGAATCTACTCGTACAGCTTAGTAACTTACTTCTTATTACTTTACTCAGACGTAAACTGTAATAAAAAACTGAGAAAATAGTACAAACACAGGCAACTGAACCAACTGGACATTTTAGGAAGCATGAAAGTTATTTAAGTTCCTGGCTCCCAAAACATAGAACGTTCAGTTTTTGCGACTGTGCATTAACTTATTATTCTTTGGCGAGTATCAAATAAGTCAATGACAACTAACAAAAACCACAGGTTTTCTTACATTTTCTCCTAAAATAACGTTCATATAAGTGACACATATTGCGAGACTTGTACATTTCACACAAACGCGCGCTTCGGTGAGAATCCTTACAGCTGGCTGTGGAAGGACCATTTGGATTGGTGGGACACTCTGTAGGATCGCCCCTCCTGCAATACAGAGGCTCCAGTTTGTATATTTCACATGTAATTCGAACAATAGCTAAGGTAAAGTTATTCAGTGCCCTCGATATACTTTATTTCCTCGAGTAAGCGCCCCGGTAGGCCCGATTTCCGCCGCTCTCTCGCCGATCTCTCTTTCCGAGTGCTTTTGGCGGAGGAGCGCGGGCTCTCCTGCCAAACAACGGCTGTTAATCGAACCCAGCGCCCAGAGAGGGGAGGGGAGGGGAGGGGAGGGGGATTCACACTTTCTCTTGTCACCATTTCACGACCAAACCAACTATAATCTCATTAAATTTTATTTTGTACACTCATGTATTTTTTGTCTAGCCTCGTTCACAGATTAAAATTGAAGTAACAAACCAGAGAGCATTGATTTGTATCAAGAGATTATCAAGGTAAGAGAGTGAATCCCCCATATAGGCGTTATACCCAAGGTAATACCTCTTAAGTTATTTTTAGACATTGTACCCAGTTCTTCGACTTTCTCGCAACTAGCTGAGGCGAAATGGTGGGAAATGTGGCCAAAAGTCATTTTATATGTTTTGATTTTAAAAGACGTGTCATCAAAATAGATGTTTTCTGTACTCTTAGCTTCCCTTTTTGTTCGGCTGGGCTTTCGTTTGCTTTGTGCTCGTTTGGCTGTTCATTCCGCTTTTGCTGTTCATTCGGTTTTTGGGAGTTTAATAAGCAAACCACGACGGCAACGACAACGAGTACAGTGGCTGTCTACGTACGTTATAACTCTTTGTTCATTTCTTTACCGTTCTTTACAAAACAACAACATGAAAATAAAAGAAAGAACGTGAAATACGACGGCCAATTTTTAGAGCTCCTTTTTCGAATTTTGACGCTGTCTTACATATGCTGTTTGGAATATCTCTGACAGCAAAAATATCGCGGATCCGTTACCAGAGGATTGATCATCATAATATAGGGTGAAATATTTATCCGTCGAAGACAGTGGACCGGCTGTCGAAAACTTACGTTTTTCAATATATATATTTTTTTGTACCAGAGAACGCTATATCCTATATTATGATCTCTGACAGTGATTGACAAACTTAATGAATCTAAATTCTTGCGAGATTCGTAGTTTGGATATAAAGTGTCCTTCAGTGGCGTTGTTGCTTAAACACCCTTTTGCTGCTTCTGCTGTGCGCAGTTTACACTACCAACGGAACTTCAATACGATCAAACAAATCACACGAAAGCCACCTGGGGATATTTTTTTTTCTTTTACTTTTGCGCTTGTTTTTCTGTCTTTTTTTGTTTTTTGTTTTGGTTTTTTCTTCTTATTTTGCTTTTGCTTGTACTTTTTTACTTTATATTTAGTAAAACCCAAAATAAAAACATCCAAAATATAACCGAATTTGCAAGTTGCTGAATTGTTTAAATTTTCCGCGCACAGGCTAATGCAATTAACCGGAACCTTTTGCTAGGCTATGAATCTGGGATCAAAAGACGATTACTAAACTTTGCACGGTAAAAGAGAACATGATCCAACCCTTACCTGCCAGGATCAACTAGGCGGTAAACTTTGCCGCCAGTTTCTGTGCTACTTGGAAGGCTTGTAGAGAGAATGTACAGCTCACCTAAAAATAAATAATTATAATAACCTGTTTTCCAATCAAGTTCATCACAGCAATATATTTTAATAATGAAGAATTGTATGTAATTGATAAGTATACCTCCTTCGTCTTCGCCAAAAGACAAAATGTAGCGCTCAAACTCCCCACTAAGCTTATTGGTGCAGTACTTGCCATCACCAAAGCAAATTTCTTTATCTTCCCAAAGTCCTGTTGTCTTGTTTTCGGTCAGTGTGAACATGCGGCTGTTGAAGAAAATATAATTACTAAAAAAACATCAACGACATCAGTCTTACAACATTGCCACTTCATTTAGCATAAGCCAGTGCATTTATATCGGCATCCGAAATAAATGAAATAAATTGGAATTGGCAGTGGCACATCCCGCGGAGAGGCTCTTCGTTCGCTGTTTCCAGGTCGAATTTGAATTTGCAGTATTGATTCTTGTGGAGGGATAAAAACCGGAGAACTCGAAGAAAAACCCTCGGAGCAAGGCGAGAACCAGCAACAAATTCAACCTTGTCTACGATTGGAACCCGAGTCACATTGGTGTGGGAGACAAACACTGCGCCATCCTTGCTCGCCACAAACAAAAGAAAATACGGGGTGCATTAATTGGCATCATTGGCACACCACATAGTTAGTTAGTTTTACTCAGCTCGATTAGCTTTTTAGTTATTCTGAGTAAATGTTACCTTTATTTGTATTAATATGTCACGCTGTCATTTAAGTTTAACTTTTAATCTGGTAATAAAGCTTGTTGTTGTTGTTATTACTACAGGGCGCATTGATTAGGCTTCCGTAAACCACAATTGAATGACTTACGAGGTCATTGTGTCTCCAAATATGTACTTGCCATACAAATTTGGGTTTTGACATCCGCGGTACACATAACCTCCCACAACAGATTTGCCGACTGAGTGATTGTAGGCAAAAATTGGTGGAATGGCATCACCTAAAGAAAAAACAATCATAACACGCGTTAAGAAAAATGTCTTCTTCTTCAAGACGATTGCAGTTTAAAATTTCTTTTCGTATATCTACTTTCCGCCACTCATTGTATACACGCAGTAGTAGTATTAAGGGTTTTCATGGCGTCTCAGGCAAGTCGTTAATCCGAGATTCCATTCCCGGCTGTTGCAGTTAATTAGCTGATGTAATGCTGACAGCGTTGTTTCTTTTATCAATTCTCCTTTTTTTAAGAGAGTGCTTTCCAATTCTGCAATACAAGAAACCCATGGTGATTATTTTCTCATCATGATTCTATTTATCTGCGACTTCTATTTCTATTCCCTCGTCATATACACTACCTCTAGAGTTTTCTTGGGTTAGGGGCATTATTTTGACTTGTTATACTTTTTATTTTAGAACCAGTCATAAGTGTGCACCGACCCATTCTCCCGTATGGAATGTTCAAATTAGAGGCTGTTGGAAATAAACGACAGAAAATTAAATAAACAAAAAACTTACTTCAAGCACAACACAATGTAACAGAGCTGTTTGTAAAGACCTCCGAATCACTTTTCTTTGCGTTTTTACCTCGTAAAGACCCTGAACAACTTCCTTATTTTTGGAGTACACGGATTTGGATGTCTCCAAGTCCCACCAGCGGCTTGCGCTCGATTAACTTTCTTTTTGGTGAGTACTTATTAAAAATGCACGCTACGCCCCTGAATCTAGTTGATTTTACGATTTGTATTCTTATGTTTTCTTTAAGGTATTCGCGAAATTTACACAAGATACTTACGTAGCAGTTCGTTGTCATAACACAGATCCTTGTCATAACATTCAAATCCTTCATATCCTCGCCATCCGTAATTTCCTCCGTTTTCTATGATGTCAATTTCCTCGTACTTGTTCTGACCCACGTCTCCGCAGAATATCCTGCCTTTGCCTTCTCCGGTCTTTCGATCTCCTCTGTCTACCGAACATCGCCACATGTTACGAACGCCAAAAGCGTACAACTCTGATCGAATCCCTGGGGAACCTATGAACGGATTATCCGAGGGAATTTTGTAGAGATATCCCCGTGCGTCAATGTCAATACGGATAACACTTCCAAGGATAGTCGACCTTTAAATAAATTACAACACTTGGTCAAAAAGAGGACAAGCGGACAGAAAGGATTTGAGGTGAAGAATTAAATAAATATTAGTTTCGTTCAGTTGTATGACGAATACATTCACTTATAATACCATTCACTGATAATTCATGTGAATTTCGTTGGTACGCATGTTTAGCGCGGTAAGGTCCCAGTCTTACCTTCGTTCGCAAGGTTTTCTACGGGCTTATCACCAGGTACAATCATCACTGAACACTCTGATCTGTGCGCGCGTTAGCCTGCGTACAGGCCCTCTAGTCGAGGATGGAGCGAATAAAGAGAGCGGGAAGAAAAAGGAGAGAACAGAGAGGACAATGGGGAAGGGCTCCGACGCTCCGGCCCCCGCGCCATTCCCCCCTCGGCTAAGGCTCCTTCTCGGCCCTTTCGGCCGCGGTCAGACCCTTCTAGCCGGAGCTCTGTTCGTACGGGTGTCAGCACCTCTCCGTTTATCTCCTGAAGTACCGGATCAATTTGGACGTCATTGCATACCATACTTTAGCATTTCGGCTTCCAAATCACGTAGCGCATTATGTCTTTGAAAAATGAAGCCTCCACGTCTGAACACCATGGTGTGGTCTACATCATAAACATCTCTACACGCACAAGTAGACGGGTTGTCGCTTATTTGCCAATCATATAATAATAATAATAATAATAATAATAATGATGATGATGATGATGATAATGATGATGATGATAATGATGGTGATGATGATGATAATAATAGTAATAATAATAACGAATATTTTAATAGGATGACCCATGAGTGTATTAAACACTGTTATCACAGGGGTCCTGTAAAAGAAACTGTAATGAAAATAAGGTAAAAAAAGGCAAAAATGGGCAAAAAAAAGACGTCCAAATTAATACAAATGCATTTGTTAAATAGAAATCTTGAAGTTATGGATCTAAATTCGACTACTTGACTTAATTCAACTACATTACTATAATTTGAGAAATAAGTTGAAATCGGAGTCACTTCAAATATAATTATCATGAAACAAGACAATTCTTCAGTTACACTAACCTGTTCAAACCATTTCCAATTTTCCCAAATGGATCACCGGCTCTCCCACCATCTCCGAGCGTCAAGTACAGAAGCCCGTCAGATCCGAAAAACATCATTCCGCCATTGTGATTATCTGCAGGTTGATCCACTTCAAGGATAACAGTCTCTGATCTTTTAAGTCCTCTGTTACGATTGTAAACTGAAGCCCTGAATTCACTCAACACCGTGACATGATCGAAAGCCAGAAAAGGCGCCTTCTTCCTTAACCCCGATCTTCTGCGTAAACGAGTTGAGTAATACACAAAAAATCTATTATTCTTTTTAAACTCTGGATGGAAAGCGATGCCCAAAAAACCTCGCTCATCACCAAACGATCCCGTTGTTAGGACGCGGTCAGTGATATCTAAAAATGGCTGCTTTAACAATTTTCCCTCGGGTGAAATGATGCGAATCAAGCCCGGTTGTTCGGCGATGAACAATCTTCCTGAGCCATCTCCAGCATGTACCGCAGCTAAAGGATTGCGCAATCCGCTCGCGATCTCCTCCACACACAAACACTGCTGGTTCGAATCATAGTTGTATTTTTTGCTAAGATAATTTTGATCGACGGTTTCCACATGTGGGAAACAATAGTCAGCGTCTTCAAGCTTCAATCCATCGCATAACGATTGCTCGGTTAAAATTTCCGACGGAGACGCAGTGATATTTACAGTACTAGATGAAGATCTAAGCTTCCATTTGCCGGTAGACACAAAATGCTTCGCAACATCACTGCATTCCTGGTAAAACTTCTTGCAGAAGTCGAGGCATAAACCCGGCGCTGCTGTTGCTGAGTCAAAATTCTCTTTCGTCTCTGCTTCATAAATGTGAGCTGCATACCGATGGCATTCGAGGCAAAGGATCGTTTTTACTAAGTTAGCGCATTTTGGTCTGTTATCCAGTGAAAACTGTGACGATAACTTGGTATACTCGCTCGAAATTCTCTGATCACGATTAGGTGAACAGCATCCGTAGTCTGAGTAGTTTTGAGGGCAGAAGGAAAGGCCTGATGCTACTTGAAAGGGCGCTCTAAAATCCAAACATTGTGGATGGCCTTCCACTGCCTTTCGGTTGAATACCAGCACTGTGCTACAAAGAACAGCGCAAAATAGCAGGCGAGACGGGCTTACTGCCACCACCATTTTACTGTCTTCGTTCACAGAATTAATGACATAACAGACAGTAAATAATATAAACAGCTAATGAACGTGACTTTTTATAATTTGCATTTCCGGTTGTAATTGTGGGAGTTCATTTACATGCATGTATGACGGTGACCTACATTCTCGTCCCCAGAGGCCGCGCGAAGAAGCGCGGCCTCTGCGGACGAGAATGCGGTGACCTACCGTTACATACACCCGGTACATACAGCTGCGGCTTGCTAGTAAGGGTTCGCTTACTGGTTTTAAACAAACAAAAAAAAGAGTTGTGTTATGAATTCATGCTGTGACTGCGCGCGCATTCATACGTTTAGGCTTAGTGGAACCGTCTAATTATCGGGGAGATACTGTTTTGTACGGTGAATTGAATTGAAAGCGGACAACCTCGGGACCTGCCGCAGTGTCGACTTATGTAGGTCCCTGGGATGGAGGTTTGTTCGATTGCTCTCTAATAAACTTCTAGATTCCAAGCCCGGGGGAGGGGGGCACTCCCATATATGGGCTATATAGGTATGTGCCGCGGGATAGGGTAGGGTTTTTGAGGCTCTCGATCTCATTTTTGCCCTTGTTGACATTTTGTTCCTGATGTGGTCTTTGTTAGATAGGGTACCTAAATTGCATCGGCTAAAATTGCAGTGCATAAATGCCCAGCTAACAAGTGATCCGTTAAAACTGAACTATTTGTATACATCCAAGGTTAAAGAAACGAAATAAAGTTGAGCCGTCCATGCTATTCTTAATTTTTGTTTTTCCCTTCAATAGGGTGTCATTTTTGGGGTTTGGGCCTTAAATAGGATGTTATTTTTCATGTCTTTCATCCTTAAATAGGGTCAAACATTTACGGAAGTCAAACCCCCGGAATTCCAAGTAACCTCAATATTGTTTGTAATCTGTCCTTTAACTGTATGGAGTTTTTAATGACTTTTTCACTCAACTCAGCTCCTCCAAGAACGTAATCTATACCGTAAGCGGTCAATGTCTGTTGGTATCAATGACCAATTGCTGATCAGCCGACTAACCTTATTAAACGAACTTTACAAGTCTTCCTATCGATTACGTGACGGTTCGTCTTTCCTTCGACCTCGTTTCCAAACTAAAACACTTCTTGTCACGCAAATCACAGCATGGCGGCAGGCAATGATGGCGAAAGGAGTGAAGGAAATGTGAAATCCTTTCAGGTGGCAGTCATTGGAGCGGGATTAAGTGGTACATGATTGACTCGTTATATGTTTATATTCAATATATATTCATGCATAATGATTTCTGTTCACGCTTTGTTGTTTCCCTCAGGCTTGTTTGCAGCAAGGGTCCTACGGGAATACGGTATTGACGTGGCAGTTTTAGAAGCAAGAGACCGGGTCGGTGGAAGGACGTTTACCGTAACGGTAAGATAATATATGCACATACAGAGCTGCAACATTACAGACTACAGCTTTATCTAATTTTCGCACATTAGCGCGCGCTTTCGCACATTAGCTTTTGAGATCTTCTCAGAAGGTGTTGATGGTTAAGTGTTGCGGAAGCGGGGTGGTGGGGATAGGGGGGGGTGGGGGGGCTGGTCCGTGGGATTGTTGGGGTGGGGTTTGGTAGGGGAACTGAATGTCAGTAAGTGGCACTGCATATTTGAGACCTGACCTTGGCAAAAACTGTTTATTTTGGTACCCCTTCAAAGACAGAAGTTGGGATCAATTACATAACGCAACCTTCAGCATTGGTAAATGACATTTTGCATTGAATTAAGCTTAATCTGACAAGACCTGATCTGCCGCTCAGAACTCAGGTAGATGTGAGCTTAACTTCAAAAAAAATTCTCAAAATTCAGGGCCATAGCTAGTAACAGGGACACCGACTCACATGCCTCAGTAATTTTTGTTTTTGTTTTTGTAGTTTATGGTCGTCACAAACACCCTAAATACCTAGCCTTTCAATCACTCATCAGATATACATTGTATGTCTTAGATGGCTTGCCAAAACGTAATGATCACCAAACGAACTGTCTAATAGATGTGATGCTGGAAATTCATCTTTAAATTCTAGGATCCCAGTTATGGTTTCTGTGATCTGGGTGGTGCATATGTGTGTGAAACTCAGACAAGACTGCTACGACTTGCCAGCCAGCTGGGAGTGGAAACATATCGAGTCTTTGGTCAGGGACAATCTGTTGAGCATTTTCTGGTAAATAGACAATTCAACAAATTTGATATCTTCCCAAGTGATGTTTTGTCTAATTGAATAGATCAGATGGGCTTTGAAGAGATACAATGCATCACAGCTAGGCAATGTAATTTACATTGAATATGTTAAAAACAAAAAAGTTTCTTAAGAATATTGGATCATGCATACTATAGGCATCCGCAGTTGAGTGTCGATCGCTACCCTCGATCAATACCCTTGATCGACCCTCAATCGACAACTAGATAGACATCTCGACTGACACACAATTGACAGTTGATCAACAGTTGGTTGATAGTCCACTGAGTGTTGACAGACTCATTATGCATTAATTAGAAATTGGTTGACTCTCAACTGACTATCAACCAATAGGTTGATCAGGTGTCGATCAAGTGTCAGACAACTCAGTTGTCGATGGAGTGTCAACTAAGGTGTTGATGGAGTGTCGATTGAGTATCTATTGAGTGCTGATCGAGGGTCGATCAAGGGTATCGATCAAGGGTATCGATTCATACTTGGCCGCAGATGCCTTAGTACACATGATCCAAAATATTTACCTTTGATGTAGAATTTTTCCAAATCAGTGTGATTTTTCTTTACCATTGTTTTAGATTTTGATAGCAAATATGAAACAATGCAGAATTAAATCCAACTGGTTTGAAAAATTTTAAATCAAAGATAAGTTTATAAAGTCATATGTAAAATCTGAGTCAATCATTGTACTTTGTTTGGTATGTCTGTTTGATTGTTTTTTAGTTTTGATTCTTCACCTACCTCAGATAGAATTCTTGCCTGAAGGCTTATAATACCGGTATATTTGAATTTGTGAAAAATTGTACGGTCAGTTTTTCTAAAATTTTCCAAATCATGGTTGCAATGTTGCGAACCTCTGACCTCTCTGGAACTATTTAAGGTGTCACACTAACTCTTTGTTTCCTTATATGTAATATTCAGGGAAAAAGAGTAACCAAGCAAGGGGCTCTTCCATCTATGGGATCCCTATTAGGGGCTCTAGATGTGAACAATTTTTGGCAGCTCCTAGACAAAATGGCCCATGAG